>NC_044987.1:62845483-63141004 GCF_008728515.1 Papio anubis | reverse complement strand
AAAAAAAAAAGAAAACATCATTAGGTTAATCACCTGATGTTCTCAATACTCAAATCAATGAACATTTTAAATTTAATACAGTTTGAATCGCTCAATATGAAAGATTGCTTATTTCAGTGTAATTTAAAAACCTTAAACAGAAATATGTGGCTTAGTGGTGTGAAATCCATCCCATCCCCCAAACATAAATAAGAATACACTTTTTATTAACATTTTTTATTTGATTTTATTTGGTGACCTATTATTTGAGTAGATAATTCCAAATTTTACAATAATCTGTGATTTATTATCCAACTTGGGTTTTACCTATTAAAGTGAGCATTAGTAAAATAGATATAATCTATGTTAAAACTTTGTCTCAAATATGTAATATCATATTCTCATTAAAGAAAAATATTTAAGTTAATATACTTCATTGATCTCAACATAATATTTTTAAATTTATATATAACTATATTTTTATATATATATATATATACCATTCAAAAAGAGAAAAGGGAATTTATTTAAAAGGCAATTTAAAATGGCTATACTTCCGCCATCATACAGATCAGTCAGTGTTTAAAATGATGGTAGTAGCACAGTGGACAGTCTTTGATCATTACGTAGTATATGCCTATGAATCAGGAAAGAGATTAGAATATTTAATAATGTATGTACAGCTGGTGGTTAGTTTTTTTAAATCCAAATTTAATTACCTTATTGGATATTTGATATTTGGTTATTTAATCACAGTCATCTTTAACAGCTACATTGATTGGTGTTTTATCTCCTGTAATCCTTTGATGGCTTTTTCTTGCCTACCATTTCACAGAGGTTCAGATAGCAGTAGTAGTTTCCTAAGAGAGTTTATTGATGAACCAGCTTTTGCAAGATTTTAAAAGTTTCATTCTTTTATAGACTGATTTTAAAAAACAAATGACTAATAAAAGAAAATATACATTTGTTGGTGACTGATTTTAATTATTTTTTAAAACCTGGACCTTTCTGGAAGGGCAACGTATAAAAACAGCAGTCTCGAGGAGGGGACAACAATACTACCTCACTACTACATCTGCAATGACTGTTTGTTCAAACACAGTGGAGTATGTAGCTATATGTTTTATAATTCATAATGATAGCCTCAATCATCAAGAAATACTTTTGATATTTTATTTTCCCTCAGAATATCTAGAGTGCTAAATTTTTAACTGCCTTTTTGTTGAGTCAAACTGTGGGATTCTGATTTGTATTAAAATTGTAAGCTCTTTCTATTGGTGGTGTATATTATCATCCTGGAGGGGTGTGCATGACTGGAGGAAGAGTGGAGAGAGAGAATCTAGAGAGGTGTGTGTGAGAGAGGCGCGTGAGCAAGAGTGAGAGAGAGTGAGAGAGGAGAGAACGAAAGATGCAAAGATCCGCATGATGATCCAGCGATGATATTTACGCGCGAACGACGCGCGCGCGCGATCAGCGCGCCGACGCGCGCCGATATTCTGCCGCCGATGACGATGATGCGCGCGATGATCGCCGCGATCGCCGATGATCGCGGAAAAAGCGCGGATGCGCGCGATTGATGATTTCGCCGATTATCCCAAGACGCGCGATGATATTGTCCGATATCCCGGCGATATCCAGCGATGCCGACGACGCGCGACGCGCGATCGCCGATGCGCGCCGATTATTTCGATCGCCGATGCGCGCGATGACGCGCGCGATATTTTCGCGCGATGACGCGCGGATGCTGCTGATTAACGCGATGATATCATTTTGCGCGCTATCAAAAAAGCGCCGATGATCACCGCGCCGATATTATCCGATGCGATATTATGATGATGCGCGATGATGCGCGCGCGATCACGCTGAAGCGATCCGAGCGATATCTCGCGATATTCTGATATCGCGCGATTACCCGCGCGACGCCGACGCGATATTCTGCGATATTCGCCGATTACCGCGGATGATACGCGCGAGATGCGCGCCGATCCCGATTATCGCCCTGATGACCGACGATGCCAATATCCGTTTATCGCGACATTAATTACGCCAGATATTTTCAGCGCGACACCGTGATGCTGTGCGCGCCGGATTGCGCGCGATCACCGCGCGCGATATCGCGCGATATCGCGCGCGATGACGCGCGCGCGATCCGATATCAGCGCGCGCGCCATGATGACGAGAGAGAGTGCAGCAGAGAGGAGTGTGTGTGGAGAGACAGAGTGTGTGTGTGTGAGGAGAGAGGTGAATGTAGGAGAGAGAGGAGTGTGTGTGGAGAGAGAGAGGTGTGGAGAGGAGTGAGAGAGAGGAGCAAGGAGAGAGAGCATGAGAGAGAGGAGAGAGATGCCAACCCTGTGGCATACAAGTGAAGAATGTCTGTACCCTGATATGATAGTTACATAATCAGTGTATTTGGTTTCTAGATCACTGTGCTTATTTTTTTTTTCAATCTTTAATTAAAGATGCTTAAATTTGGTTTGTTAATTCTATTTTAGAAATTATAACTTTAGATTATATTAATTTCATTTATATCTCACCGAAGAAATCTTTCCAGTTGGGAGGAGGTTCTAATATTCACATGTTCTAATACTTTGTTTATTGTAAAACAGCTAAATTTGGAGATACGTAAAGCCTTGTTTTCTCTGTGTGGTTCAGCTACTTTCCATTTGGTATTACACAGTCAAATTTACATTTTTCTATTAAAGTTGCCATTTGATTAAGCCTTTTTATGCACAGTAGATTCAACTTGTGTCTGAAAATATCTCTTGTGTTTTTTTTATTTTGCTGACTTTAAAAGGATTAATCTGGACAGACATTATGAAAAAGAAAGGTTGCGTTTAACATATTTTTTGAACATTATAGGACAAAACAGCTGATTAACCTTGAAGTGACTGTTGTACCATGTTTGTGCACATGCTTCAGGATCCTATAGAAGAGAATGTTCCTCCTACTTACAGTACATCAAAGGAATGGATGGTGGACGTACTATTCATGTTTTGAAACATAAATGTTCACTTTAAAGCAATTGCCATAACAGATAAAAACCTGAACTTTCATTGGATTTTTGTTAATTTTCCTCATTTTGAATTATGTGCACTACCATAGCTACATCAGTTTGATACAGTATTGAAAAATTATCAGTTATATTTTGCTGCTTATGATCTATTTGTAGATTAGGATTAAAATGGACTTAATCCATTTTTAAGGCTGTGTGAATTTTTCTAAACAAGAACCATTTGCAATATGGATTTTCATAGAGATCAAACCAGTTATAACTTATCATTAGGAGTCGCAAGCACATGTTCATATAGTCCAGGTAAAAATACACTAATGAGTATTTGGTAAATCCCAGTAGGCTTTTACCATTAGCATAATTTTGTGTTGTATAATTAAGTTACAATTATATCTCTAATTTTGGATAATATTCTAATATTCATTGGTTAACAATAAAGTGATGAAAGCTATAAAATAAAAAGTAAAAAAATAAAAAAATTTTTTAAAAACCTTATGTCCAGAACTTACAGGCTAGCTGGATTGTTTTTAACAAGATCAAAGTAATCAAAGCAAAAAATATGTAAGACTGATGAGCAAGGTCTGTTTTCTGGACAGTCTATTTTCTCTAACATACCTTTTTAGTAAGTGTAGTTTACTACTACAAATGTACATACAAGCTGTAAATCCTGAGATGAAGTGTTACATTTCACAACAATTATTTTTAAATTTAGTGAAATAGTTCAGAAAACTTCTTGCAGAAAAAATTAATCTTGGAATAAATTTTATGCTAACAAGAATGAGAATATGCATATATCTAATATAAATAGGGCCTTGCCTCATCTCAGGAATGTTGTAGTCATTGTTACAATTTTTTAATTAATCTGTAACTTCGTTATTGTCACAACAAAGGATAATGTTAGCCCAGAAGATTGCATTTCAAAGCTGCTTATATCAACTGCTCATTTTTAGGTTTTTCATTATCTTATTTTGTATGCTGTTTTCTTTTTTGTTTGTTTTTTGTTTTGAGACAGAGTCTCACTCTGTCGGCTAGGCTGGAGTGCAGTGTCACAATCTTGGCTCACTGAAACCTCTGCTTCCAGGGTTCAAGCGATTCTCCTGCCTCAGCCTCTCGAGTAGCTGAGATTACAGGTGCCCACCACCTTGCTGGGCTAATTTCTGTATTTTTAGTAGAGACAGGGTTTCGCCATGTTGCCCAGGCTGATCTTGAACTCCTGGCCTCAGATGATGCACCCACCTCGGCCTCCCAAAGTGCTGAGATTACAGGTGTGAGCCAGCCTGCCCGGCCGCATGCTGTGTTTTCAACTAAAATTCAAGGATGTATTAAAGTGTTTGGGGCTTATACATTTTGCAGCATCTGGTTGGTACCTTGATAGGGGGAAGCTCAAGAGGAATGAAAATGGGGGATGGTATGTGTCCGTCTCCCTCCGTGAGTGTAAGCCCCTCAAATGAGTGTGAGCCCCTCAGACATTGGGAAAGGCTGCACATGCAGCAGGTGCCTGTGCTTTGGTGAGGTGCTGACCGTCACAGCCATGGCCCTGGAACAAGAGAAGCCAGCAGTAGAGTCCTACCTGAGAGCCTGTTCTGAACAGTCCCTCTGCTCCTTCAAGGTGTTCTCATAAATATCCCTTTGAAGATAATGCTGTTACTGTCCCCCTTCTGGGACTGGAGGACTGCTTGAAGACAGGTCATCCCATGGATCGCCATGGGGGCTGCAGAAGTTACAGGGAGAGGCACAAGCAGGTGAACATGAGCACCCTATTTCTGCTCCACTTAGCTGGAAATGGTCTCTGTTTGTCTTTCTCTCTCTTTGCAACCTACAAAGCCCTTTCATCTCTAAATCTGATGATCTTCACAGTCAGTTTAGAGAAAGCACTGCAACATGGAAAGAGCCCTGAGCTGCAGTTTGTACTATCCGGGTGGCCTTACAAGGAATTAGGTCTGGCGGGGGGAACGGGGTGGTCCTTTGACCACATGATATGGACACCGTTTCTAAGAAATGGTGTTTATTGAGCCAAATAGGAACAGTGCCTTATATAGTTCTCATTTCACTCTCTCAACTTTGCAATGACATCTTAGTTCTATTATCACCATTTTGTAGAACTAGAGATTGAGGCTTACCAAGATGTGTTAAATTACCCCCAAATCATGGGGGCAAAGCCAGGACTTCATCCCCAGTCTGTGTTGAAAGCTCGTGTGCTTATCTCTGGTCAGATTGTACCTTTTGAACACTCCATTCTTTCCAGCAGGAAAAGGTTCAACATCACCAGGAGTAGGTTATCTCTTGTGGAGAGAAATGTGATTTTTTGTTATAATTCAAACATATCCTACTTCTGAAAGGTGTTTAAGGCAATAGCCAAAAGTAATAGAATGTATAGGACAAAAAAGTAAAATACAAATCTGGTACCACATATGGGAAGGCTGGAATCACAGAAATAATTGTTCTGTAACAGGAAATTGTCTTCTATGATTATATATAATATTGAACTCGGAGCTACCAGGTATCCATGACAACATTAGGAAAATAAAATAAATCTAAAAATGTTGCTTCTCAGGAGAAAGAGTTTTTTTTTTTTTCTTGGACGGAGTTTCGCTCGTTTTGCCCAGGCTAGAGTGCAATGGTGCGATCTCAGCTCACGGCAAGCTCTGCCTCCCAGGATCAAGCGGTTCTCCTGCCTCAGCCTCCCAAGTAGCTGAGATTACAGCGCCCGCCACCACACCCGGCTAATTTTGTATTTTTAGTAGAGACAGGGTTTCACTGTGTTGGCCAGGCTGGTCTCGAACACCTGACCTCAAGTGATCCGCCCACCTCGGCCTCCCAAAGTGCTGGGATTACAGGCATGAGCCACCACGCCTGGCCTGAGAGTGATCCTTAACAGATAATTCATTCTAACAGAAATAGGCCACATGGATCTATATGTAAAGTTAGAGAAGAAAACCCTCCACCGTTGCTTCTACAGTGCATCTGATTTTGAGGAGCTTGGACAGTGGTCAAGGCCCGAGCTTTGAGGCCTCATGGACAAATTTCTTACATTACACATTGTATCTGTTTAACAAACAATTTTATTTTTACCAGTAACTGTTCTAGTCCATTTATAAATATTGATTCATTATTCAACAAAAATTAATTCAGCCCACACTACAGTCGAAACACTGCTCTAGGCACTTACTTGGGAGGCATCGGTGCAAAGTGAACATTTTGAACAAAGATTCGGCCTTTGTGATGCTTATTAGTGGGGTGAAAGGACAGAGATAATAAACCATAAACACAATAAATAAGCACATGATGTCATATGTTAGAAGATGATAAGAGCTATGGAAATAGAAAAATGTAGAGGGTAAGGGGGTTGGTCATGACAGGTGCCTCAGTTTCTGTTTGTGGGAATTGGGGATAATAATATGAGGTTTTTATGAGGATTACATGAGTTCACAAATGTAAAATACTTAGAACAGCACTTGGTTTGAGTGTAATGCATAAGTGTTAGCTATTGTTGAGATCTGTCTTATTAGGGAACTCATTTTTATGGCCTCGTGTTTGGGGAATTATGTGTTATTTATGCTAATGGTCCAGGTCTTTGTTTCTCTTTCCTGTAGGCCAGTGTATGTTGAATTGGATGCTGATGCCTGAAAGGAGCTATTTTCTGTCCTCATGAAGCCAAACCTGATCAGCTTGACCTGTTTTACTATATGGACAGTTTCTCTATGAAAAAGTTTTATCAAGACTGCCCACCTAGGGCCGGGCATGGTGGCTCATGCCTGTAATCTCAGCACTTTGGGAAGCCGAGGTGGGAGGGTCATTCGAGGTCAGGAGTTCCAGACCAGCCTGGCCAACACGGTATCTCTACTAAAAAAATACAAAACTTAGCCCGGCATGGTGGCAGGCACCTGTAATCCCAGCTATTCAGGATGCTGAGGCAGGAGAATCACTTGAACCCAGGAGGCAGAGGCTGCAGTGAGCCAAGATTGCACCACTGCACTGCAGCCTGGGTGACAGAGAGAGACTCTGTCTCAAAAAAAAAAGACTGCCCACCTGGGAGTGAAATGTGAGTCTGAACTCATTCCTCGCCCTAACTGAAACTTTGTGTGGGATGAGAAAGACAAGTCAAATGATTGAGGGAAAAGTGGAGAGAAAGACAAAGAGAAAGACCAAAAATAAAGAGAGAGAAATAAAACAGCGGAAGAGTCTTAAAGGTTGAATTAAATAAACTAGAATTTAAAGCATCTTGTAAAGTCCAAATGATCAGTTGTTTTTAGTGTATTTGTAAAGGGATTCTCAGGTTATAATGTGCCTCCTTCTCCATGATCTGCTTTTACGACATCCCCATAAGATGCATTAGGAAATCCCCATTTTATAGTAAGTTAAAGGATATATTCAAATTTGAATCTTCTGGCCAATCACACAGTTAACAGTTGACAAAACTGTGACTAGAATGTAAGACTTCTGACTAAATTAAGGACTTCTGCCACTCCACCTCACCTGTTCAAGAAGCAGGGCCCTTCACTACTGCAATGGCAAGGAAGGAAGGAAAATGGGCTCTGAAGCATCTAAAGAAACTTGGGAACCTAGTGACGAAGGTGGTGTCTTAGCCTAGGCTCTCTAGAGAACAGAGTCTGAGGCAGAGGACTCATGTGCTCCTACTTTGTTAGGGAGCTAGACCCCGGGGAGCAGGCAAGCTGGACAAGAGGAATGAAGCAGGGAAGCAGAGAGCCAACAGGAGTCCACCTTACAGGCTGGCTCTCCCCAAGTGCACAATTCCACAGATGCAGCGTCTAATGAGCCATATAAATGGCATCCTCTGGACCACCCATGGAGGGAAATGGTAAAGAATGCACCCACTAGCCAGAGGCTTACCCAGTGGGATATGAATCCCTGCACTTACAGGCTGCTAACGTAAAAGCATCAAGGGCAGTTCAGCAACAGCCTCAACAGGGAACCCCAGGATGGGAGGCAAGAGGTTTGTAGGACAGGCTGGAGGAGAGGTGCTGAGATGGGTGAGACCAAGAGAATATGAATGGTGCATAAAAGTTATCTGATTCAGTCACCACAGATACTCATTTACAAGAAATTACATTTCTTGAACAACTCAGTGGCAGGCCTTCTAATTCTTTCATATTCCATGTTCTTTATTAACTGGTCATTACAAAGGTACCATGCAAATGCATGCTTTTTTTTTTTTTTTTTTTTTTTTTTTTGAGACAGAGTCTTGCTCTGTCTCCCAGGCTGGAGTGATCTCAGCTCACTGCAAGCTCCACCTCCCGGGTTCACGCCATTCTCCTGCCTCAGCCTCCTGAGTAGCTGGGACTACAGGCGCCCACCACCACGCCAAGCTAATTTTTTGTATTTTTAGTAGAGATGGGGTTTCACCGTGTTAGCCAGGATGGTCTGGATCTCCTGACCTCAGGTGATCTGCCCTCCTCGGCCTCCCAAAGTGCTGGGATTACAGGCGTGAGCCACCACACCAGGCCCCCATGCTTATTTTTTTAAGTCAGTGGTACAAGGGTATACAGAATAAAGCATGAAAGGCCCACTTCATCCTCCTCCATCACTCTCACTCCCCTTCGCAATGGAGTCCACTTCTACCTGCGTGGAGTGTGTCCTTCCAGAATCATTTGCAAACAGCACACACACACACACAGTTTTGTTTAGTTTTTATTTTAACTTAAATGTGAAGTTAGTTTCTGACTTCTACAAAGGCAGAGATGTCCAAAAATATTTTCCACTTCACGACTCTCTTACAGTTTGAAAAATGTTGAAGCCTGTTGTCAGAATCTTTCCTCTACTCTTAAGAACCTTTAGCTTCTGGAAGAGTTTAATCTAAGGTATCATCTCCTCAGAGAGGATGGAGTGAGGCATCTGTGTAAGGCCTTTGGACACCACTCCTGTAGCCTGATAAACTGAAGTAAGATTCTGTCATTATGTCATACCTTGAAATGTGGAACCTGAGGAATCAGCCTGAGAAATTGGACAGAAAGTGGAAACAGAGCATCTGAGTTGGTGTCAGGGGCCAGTCTCCTGCCCACATCCCTCCAGGACTGTGGGACAGGCTTTTGTGTTCCCTCTGTGTCATCCTGGATGCTGAGAGTGGGCTGCTCAGACGGATGCTGGTAGTCCCCCGCCTGCCCAGCGAGGCCTCCTTGCCCTCACTGGAGCCATTCACCAGTATTGACACATCTCTCCTACCTCACCCTCAGGGGGACAGATATTTCTGTAGTTGAGGCAGAGGCCATGGGACAGACAGGGCCATTTTATTTGGGAGGGAAGGAGAGTTTAGAGAAAATGTGGAAAGATTCTGCCTCCTTGAGGAGGTGGGGCTCTTTGCTCTGGCGTTCCCCTGCACTCAGGATGGTGCAGCTCAGAGTTCACTGTGTGGGAGACACTCACTCCATTCATCTCAGCCCTGCCGCCTCTGTGCCAGCCACTGCCTGTTCTCTGGGTTTCTCTCTCTGTCCTCTTGTTACTGTGTAAATTGAGTCCTTGTCCATTTCTCATAAGACACTTCCTCAGCCTCACTTTCTAGTTAACAGTTCTCTGATTCTCTGAAATTATTTCCCATTATTCACTGTGTCTGATGATAAGCTCCTCTTTTTCTCTTTCCACAGCCATGTTTGTATTGTGCCTTCTACAAGTGGCATAAACACAGGAACCCCCTTCCCTCTTCCTGGACTGTGGACCTTTCTGTGAGGCACGGGGTAGCAGGAGAGAACAACAATGACAACGCCCCTTCAGGCTCCCTCTTCTCATGAACAGCCCCCTCTACAGCACAGAGAACAGTCTCTCCAGGCCTCTCCAGAAAGCAGCATTTTAAATTGCCTCACTCCAGCTCCTGTCTAGAATCCAGCTGAATGACAGAAGGAAAGTTCACCTTTACCAGTAACCCAAGAATTTCTAACTAGGGAAAAAATGGCGCCATTTGTTCCCGCTGGATCACCTCCCGCTCCAGCGAAGATGAAAAGGCTAGCTAATTCCAGTGCAGGCATGGGCGTGAGCAAGATGACAATGGTAGGCTGTTGTTGGGATTATAGACCAACAAAACCTCACTGGATAATAGTTTAGCATTACAGATTTTTTTTAACCCTTTAACACATATGCTTACATTTCACCCATCAATCCAAATCTGTCAGCTTATTCTCAAGAAATAACCACACAAGTTGTAAAATGTGTATTAAAAGATAATGATCATACCTGTTTTAAAATGAATAAATTCAAAGAGCACATAAATAGAAAATTATATTTAAAACAGGCTAACTTCGTTTTAGTACATCTATCTAATGGGCTGCATGAATACATTAGCAGTGTATGAAAGGAATATTTATTGATGTGGAAACATCTACTTCCTATATTACAGCAGGCAGTGCAAGCCTGATGTCTGCTTTGGTAGCATCTTAGTGGGGCACAGATTGTATGCAAACAGAAAATTCATTTTAGCACAACAGCTCTGAGTCAGAATTTTTTGTGGGCTGTTCTTGAGTAGTGTTAAACAGTATTTGAGAAGTAAGCCAGAGTGTCTCTGAAGAGAACAGAGTGGTAGCTGTAGCAAGGATAGTCCCATATCAGTGCTCACTCATGACAGCCAGGTCGTGCTGAAAGGATTGTGATGACATTGGCAGAAGCATTCCATTGATGTGACATCAAGCTCCAGTTTTTACAGGACTGAAGGTTGGGATTTGTGGTGTAAGGCAAACTGAAGTACTAGAAAGGGCCTGTACTTCCTTCTGAAGTGTCTGAAGTGAAGTGATACCAGATTTTGTCAGTAATTAGTTAAATTCAGGGCAGTAGCTGTGGTTTGAAAAAGATGCACAAGGGAGTTTTGTTTTTTTCTTAAGTGGTAGAAGGAGACGACAGAGGTCAAAATTAATAAGACAAAGATCAAGTTGATCAGGTAAGCATTCTAGAGGGTGTTTTAATGTTTTAGAGGGTATCAAAGTGTGATAATGGAAAATAAAAAAGGTGCTGAAGAATACAAAAGTTAATCTTGTTCTGTCATCTTGAGTAGAAGCTACCAACTTCTGCAGTCAGCACTTTTGGAGGATTTCTAACATCTCTTGGTTTAGGAGCTCCTGGTGGGATGGATGCCCAGTGGTCAGGAAGGAGTGATGTGTGTCTCTGAAGTTGAAAAACATGAATCCAAGGATCAACACCTTGGAGTTCTACTGCTGTGTCAGTTAACAGGGGCTTAAGAGCAGTTTTTCTCTGGTGCCCTTTTCAGAAGACCAAATCCCCAAGTTACAGAGCATGCAGGGCCTGCACAGGTGGCTGTTGTAGAAATGCAGTGTTTACCTGTTGGTGATAAAGCTGGAGTGGCTGTGAGTACCCTTCAGCAATGAGTCATATCAGCTTGTACTCATAGTGTAGAATCTAGAATTGCAAGTAGTGAGGCAGCCTGTTATGAATTCCAAAGGTGGCCACCTGTCGGTCCTGAAAACTGGTCTTACTTCCATCAACACCAATAGCACTCCTCAAGTCTTAGGAGTTGGAGGGTTTTGAGAGCTTTGATAATTATACTTTTATAATTTTAGTCCTGTCTTTTCCCTGAAGTTTGTGGATGATAAAGATCAGTAGAGATTCTGAGTAACAGTACCAGTGATATGTGTGTTCCTCTTAACTACAAAATAAGTTAGGATTCTCCAGGTCAGAAATACAACAAAATTAAGCAAATTTGTTCCTACCACTACAGCCACTACTCTCCAGTAAGGTAAAACATCAATTAACCCTGAGAATAAACAACAATAACCAGAATGCACTCATAGCACATTTGGAGATGTTCACAGGGGCGGTGAGACTTCGGTTCCTGTCCATGACCTATCCTTAAAATCTTGCCAGGATTGTGTCATTGTCAGGTTGACATATTTTGGAAATGTCAATGAAACCTCCTAAAATTACCACTACCAATGTTGGTTCAATACCATGGCAAATAAAAAAGAACAAGGTCATGTCCTTTGCAGGAACATGGATGGAGCTGAAGGCCATTATCCTTAGCAAACTAACACAGGAACAGAAAACCAAATACCACATGTTCTCACTTGTAAATGGGAGCTAAATTATAAGAACACATGGACACAGAGAGGGGAACAATAGACACTGGAGCCTACCAGAAAGTGAAGGGTGGGAGGAGGGTGAGGATCAGAAAAAGTAACCAATGGATACTAGGCTTAATACCTGGGTGACAAAATAATCTGTACAACAACCCCCCGTGACATGAGTTCACCTACATAACAAACCTGCACATGTACCCCTGAACTTAAAATACAAGTTAAAAAATAAAAAATAAATAAAAATCATGGCAGACTTATCTCTTGTATTATGGGTAATATCATGAAGCACTTTTGCTAAATTCTACATTTATCATGGCCATTTCTTTAGGTAATGGAAAACTTCTCAGGATTCCTTAATTTGCTGTCCATTTTATAAGGATTCCTGTAACAGTCAGAAAATCTCCTTGTTTTTAAAGCATTTCAAAATCATGAGCCAACCCAAAATCATACCCACCATCAGGACAAGTATTTGTTTTTTACCTTTTGTTGGCTGGCACGTCTGGACGAAGGCAATTTAGCCTTCTGAACAGATTTTGTTTCTTTGAGAAGTTTAAAGGTAAATTCAAGTCTGTGATAGCATAACATAATTCGCAACTTTTAGTTTTTCTTTTTAGGTATGAACCATCTATAAACAATTAAATGAAGGGTATCCAAGAAATAAAATACTTCAGGAATATACCTAACCAAGGAGGTGAAAGATCTCTAAAAGGAAAACTACAAAACACTGCTGAAAGAAAATTATTGACAACACAAACAAACGGAAACACATCCCAAGATCATGGGTGGGTGGAATCAATATAGTGAAAATGACCATACTGCTGAAAGCAATCTACAGATTCAATGCAATTCCCATCAAAGTACCATCACCATTCTTCACAGAACTAGAAAAATAATCCTAAAATTCATATGGACCAAAAAAGATCCCGCATAGCGAAAGCAAGACTAAACAAAAAGAATAAATCTGCAGGCATATTACCAAACTTCAAACTCTACTATAAAGCTATAGTTACCAAGACAGCATGACACTGGAATAAAAATAGGCACGTAGACAATGCAACAGAATAGAAAACGCAGAAATAAACCCAATACTTAAAGCCAACTGATCCTTGACAAAGCAAACAAAAACATAAAGTGGGGAAAGAACACCATGTAGAAGAAAGAAACTGTATCCTCATCTCTCACCTTATACAAAAATCAACTCAAGATGGATCAAAGACTTAAATCTAAGACTTGAAACCATAAAAATTCTAAAAGAAAATATCAGTAAAATTATTCTAAACATTGGCTTAAGCAAAGAGTTCATGACCAAGAACCCAAAAGCAAATGCAATAAAGGCAAAAATAGATGGGACCTAATTAAACTAAAAAACTTCAGCACAGCAAAAGAAATGATCAGCAGAGTAAACAGACAACCCACAGGATGGGAGAAAATATTTGCAAACCATGCATGAGACAAAGGACTAATACCTGGAATCTACAAGGAATTCAAGCAAATCAGCGAGAAAAAAATAATAATCTTATCAAAAAGTGGGCAGAAGACATGAATAGACAATTCTCAAAAGAAGATATACAAATGGCCAACAAACATATGAAAAAATGCTCAACATCACTAATCATTAGGGAAATGGAAATTAAAACAACAATGAGATACCCCCTTACTCCTGCAAGAATGGCCATAATCAAAAAACAGTAGATGTTGGCGTGGATGCAGTGAACAGGGAACACTTCTACACTGCTGGTGGGAATGTAAACTAGTGCAACCACTATGGAAAATAGTGTGGAAATTCCTTAAAGAGCTAACAGTAGAACTACAATTTGATCCAGCAATCCCACTACTGAGTATCTACCCAAAGGAAAAGAAGTCATTTTATGAAAAAGACACTTGCACATACGTTTATAGCAACACAATTTGCAAAAACTGCAAAAATATGGGGCCAGCCTAAATGTCCATCAACCAAAAAACAAATAAAGAAAATGTGATACACACCATGAAATACTACTTAGCCATGAAAAGGAACAAAATAATAGCATTCGCAGCAACTTGGGTGGAGTTGAAGACCAAGTTCACTTCATTATTCTAAGTGAAGAAACTCGGGAATGGAAAAACCAAATATTGTAGTTCTCATTTATAAGTGAGAGCTAAGCTACAAGAACGTAAAAGTATAAGAATGATATAAGGGACTGTGAAGACGAGGGGGGATGTTGAGAAGGGGATGAGGGATAAAAGACTACACATTAGGTACAGTGTACACTGCTCAGGTAATGGGTATATCTCAGTAATTATCACTGAAGAACTTATCCACGTAACCAAAAATCACCTGTTCCCCAAAAAACTATCGAAATGTTAAAAAAGTTAAAACATAAAAATAAAAAAAAGATCTGAAGAGCATGGTAGTTCCTTAACAGAGGTAAAGCGATTATGGGGTTCTCCTCTTTTAAGTAAAAGAAGGAGGTGGCTGTGAGTAGAATATTGCCACACTGGACAGTGGTATGTGAAGGGGGAGTATGATATGTCACAGAGGGTAGACAACTAGCAAAAAGTGGTGAGGATATTCTGTGAATATAAGAGTCTGTAGAGCATAGGGAACCACTAAGTTTAGCGGACGCCTCAGAACTAAATCTATTAAGTTGAAGTTTTCCCATAGCTTGCTATCGTTATTGTAACTCTTAAGGAGGTGGATAACCAAGAAGTACTGACTGTTTTCTCTCAGTGAAATGGTGTACACTATGGCGAACCATTAAGTTTGGTGGAAACTCTAGAACTAAGTTGTTTGAGGCTTCCACAAACTTTGCTGCTGCTGTCATAGCTCTTGGACAGATATGTTTTGGCTACTGGCTCTAATGAAAGACTGAGATGGGCCATAGGCCTCTGCTCAGTGCTGCACTGACCCATACTGGAGACAGAGAGAAAAGGAAAAATGTGTGCCCCTGTGTACATGTATTCCTGTATTTGCTAGTGGCTATTTTTTCCAGAACATTAAAGAAATATTTAAAATACTGAAAAATTGAAAAGTAGGTTATTAAAACTCACATTAAGTTCACATATATAATTTCACTTTTCTGGATTTAATGGAAGTGAACTCATCGAAAACAATAAGAGACTGATAAATTTTATTATATAAAAATAAAATTATTTTATTCAAAAAAAAACAAGAAAAATCCCAGCCAGGCGTGGTGGCTCATGCCTGTAATCCCAGCACTTTGGGAGGTCGAGGCGAGTGGATCACTTGAGGTCAGGAGTTTGAGACCAGCCTGGCCAACATGGTGAAACCCCATCTCTACTAAAAACACAAAAATTAGCCGGGCGTGGTGGTGCATGCCTGTAATCCCAGCTACTCGGGAGGCTGAGGCAGGAGAATCGCTTGAACCTGGGAGAGGGAGGTTGCAGTGAGCCAAGACCGCACCACTGCCCTCCAGCCTAGATGACAGAATGAGACTCTGTCGGGAAAAAAAAAAATAAAAATCCCAAAATAAATTACACACTGAGAGAAAAGATCAGTAATATATAACACAGATATATGTGTAATATCTCTAATGTATAAATAACTTTTTTAACTTGCTGGAAGAAAGTGTCAAAAACCTGATAGAAAAATGGCCAAATGATCAAAGACATAAATAGACCATTGACTGAAAAAAAGAATTAAAATGTCCCTTAAACATGTGAAAAAACATTCAGCCTCAACTATAATAAGAGAAATGCAAATTAAAATAACACTGACATATTATCTCTCACCTAGCAGATTGGCAAAAATGTAGACATACACTAACACATTCTGTTAGCAAGACTTGAAGAAAATAGACACTGAAGCATTTCTGATGGGAATGGAAATTAGTATGACCCTAATGGGGGAGAATTTGACAATATCTAACAAAATGGCATAGGCTTTTCCTCCTTACTGTAATTTATCCTGGTAATACATATTCAAATATATACAAAAACACATATGTTTAAGGATTTTCATGGTAGCAGTATTTATAATTGAAAAATACTAGAAACAACCAAAATGACTTTACATAGGAAAATGGTTGAATGAACTATGGTACATCATTAAATGGGATAGTCTGCAGCTATAAAAATGAATGAGGATGACATCTATAAACTGATATAGAATGGCTTCCAAGATATGCTGTTAAATTTAAAAAGCAAAGTGTGAGTAAGTGTTTATGGTATGCCACATTTTGTGCAAGAAAGGAGGAATAAGAAAATATATATTTATCTGCACAACTATACAAAAAGAAACTTAGGAAAGGAAACCCAGAAATTAACGAATCTGGTTGCATACAGGTGTGGGTGGAAATGGAGTGACTAAAGTTGCAGATAGCAAGATAAAGTCACATTTGTCAGACCCAAGCAAACTGGAGCCAGGAACACACAAAGGAGCACAGTTTTGCTTGTTCATGCTTGCACGTCTGAGATAAGGACTATTTCAAGGACTTTCTAAAATAACTCCATGAGAAATTCCTTCATCTTCTATACATCTCATGCTTTTCATGATCTACATTTTACATGTATGCACATATTTCTATGACCAGGTTTATCACTACACATTCTTTAGGACTGTAGCAATTCTGATAAGATGCTCTCAAAAGAACACTTGCCTAGCAACGGCATCTCCACCAATGAACTCATGCTAATTCTAGCTTTGAGCCTCCAGAACAAATGAACTCTGTCTTCAAGCAGCTTACATAACTTCTCCTTGCCAGTAAAAATTTCCCTTTAACTTTTGGCTTGATGTACCTGTACCTATGGCTTGCTATAGCTGTGCTTCCCAGATTATAATCCTTTTTGTTTACTCCCAAATAAACTGAACATATTAGGATATATTTTTCTCTGATGTCTTTTTTTAGCCTAATGAGTGAAAAGAATAAGATGGTGGGAGCAGGGTAGAGATGATGGAGGGGAGTGACACTTCTCTGAGTTCATGTTTTTGTACAGATCTGTTCTGACTTTTAGAACCATGTTGATGTTTCATGTACTCAGTTTTTTTAGTAAATACAATCAACAAGGATAAAAAGAGGAAACTCTAGCATTGAATACATACGGAAGCAAATGAACCGAACTGTAGGTTAAGTGAATGACAAAACACGGTGTGGGTAGGGGTGATAATGGAAGTTTTGAACCAGTACTTTGCCTCTGTATTCTCAGGCTAGGGCAAAAAGACTGCAGCACATATCGAACTCTGTTTAACAGATTTGTTTGCCACACCAGCATGGGTTAACAATTCTGAAACTACATTCTGTATATTCTAGAATCAAGCAAATAAGTAAATATACTGTGGGTAACTGAAACCAGGTTTTTCACTGTTGGAGAAGGAAATTAGATATATGGAAAGGGAGAAGGTTAAAATGAACCCTAGAGCGTTGGATTGGAATTGGCAGTATCAGTATGAACTCATGGTTTTTAAGAAAGATAGGTAGGTAAGTAGGTAGTTAGACAGAAGAATGGATATGTGTGTGTGTCTGTGTGTGTGTTTATTTACATAATACATATACTACATCCACATGTGTATGTATGACAGGGCCTAGAAATAACAACACTCTGGCAATGAACAGACCTATTCCAGGTCTTGGTTTGTTTTTATACACAATTCTCTGCTAAAAGGAATCATGGTTTCTTAGAAAAATAACAGATACAGGGTTTGAGCTAGGAAAGTACAAGATGAGTCTAGAATATCTTGTAGTAACAGAAAGTAAGGAAACGCTCAAAGAGTGATAGCAGTGTGTCAAAAAGACACAGGAATCAACTTGGAGGAGCTCTCACAGGACTAATCTGGGACTAATTTTGATCATCAAAATCACTAATGCTAGTAACAAAGCATAACTCATTAAATAAAATAAATATCTATGAATCCAGACTGACTGAATGGAAGATGGGTGGGTGGGTAGATGGATAAATGGATGGATGGATGGATGGATGGATGAATGGATGGATGGATGGATGGATGGATGGATGGATGGATGGATGGATGAATGGATGGATGGATGGATGGATGAATGGATTGGGAGGGAGGGAGGAAAACTCTTCTTCCTTACAGTAGAGTAACAACTAATAAATGTAGGAGAAATAATGGAAGCCGAAAATTCACCATTTTACAACCATTATACCTCAAACACTAATCATCAAAGGATGCTAAAATTTAGTGGGTAAAGTCTGATGAGAAACAGAATATTTATATCATCTCAAAGTATTTCTGCAAGTTTAATTACCAAGTGAAAATATTAACTTTGCAATGGCAGACAAAGCCTGGCAGACACCACCTTATCCAAGTGACCAAAGTTATTACCTCCAGGAGTGAGACAAATCAACATCATGTGCCTCCTGATAACTATGCACTGAGGAGGACACAATATCACCTCTGTGGCATTTCTGCCAAAAATACATAACTGGAATCTAATCATGAGGAAACATCAGACAAACCCAAATAAGTTCATTCTACAAAATAATTGCCCTGTACCCCTCAAAAAAGAAAAGTGAAAGAAAGACCAAGAAAAACTGGCTTAAAGAAGACTAGAAATGACTAAATATAACATGTGATTCTAGATTAAATCCTGGGCAAGAAAAATATGTATTTTTTCCTTCTCTGGTTATAAAGACATAACTAAGACATTTGGTGAAATTTGAATAAGGTTTGTAAATTAGATTATAGCATTGTATCTTCTTAATTACCTGCTTTAGATTAATTGTGTGATAATTTTATAAGAGAATATTTTTATTTCTTAGGAAATACACAAGAATATATTTAGGGGTAACACAGCACATATATGTAGATCAGTCTCAAATAGTTCAGAAAAAAAATGATGCTGGTGGAGGGAAGGAATTATAAGGTATATGTAGTTAAATATTAATATATATGGAACTTCAGAGGGGATATATAGAAATACTGTATACCAACTCTTACAAATTTTCTATAACTCTGAAATTGTAAATAAAATTAAGTTTTTAGAAGAAAATCATGTAAGGCAGGAGGAAAGTAAAGTTAAAATAACCCAAGTTCCTTGAATGGTTCAGGAAAATGAGTAAAGATTTTACTTATTTAAGTCAAAGAAAAATGTGGGAAATTGTAGGATAACCACTAAAGGAGTGGAATAAGGCAGTAAATCTTCCAAAGAATGGAGAAGAGAACTAGCTAGAGAATCTCTGGAAACCTGGGCAGAAGGGCAGCTTTGGCACCAGCTTGAGGATGGCCGTCAGCTGCAGCCATGGTCTAGCCTGTGGCCAGACACACTCCAGTTGTTGCCAGCCCCTCCCTCACCCCACCCACTATTCCTTGTCCTCAGGACTGACCCAAGAGTTTGTCCCTTTGAGTCAGCCAAGGAAGACTGGCTCTGACGTAAGTCCTGCTCAAGGGGCCCAGAATAAAACAGAGGAGGGAGGCCTCCAAATACAGTGGGCAGCGCTGTTCCATTTTTCCCATGTTGTGCTGGGCCCTGAATCAGGGAGGAGCCAGCTTCCAGGAGGTGAGGTTTTCAGGACAGCAGAGGGGCTGGTATGCCGGAAGTGTCCTCAGGCTCAGGAGTAAATGCTGGGTAGGTCGTTGTGGGGGTCGGAGGGGAGGTTCCTGGCCAATCAAATGTGACATTTTTTTTAAATTGCCTGAGGCAAGAGGATCACTTGAGCCCAGGAGCTGTGATCACACCAATGCACTCCAGCATGGGTGTGGGTGACAGAGTAAGACCCTGTCTCAAATAAAATAAAAATAAAAGTAAATTGCCCACCCCATCTCATTTTTCCACTATTGGTAGTAATGCTTCTGCAAGCGAGTACCTATGCAACCATTTAGAGGGAGCACAAATGGGAGAGGAGCCTGCCTTCTCTGCCTCGAGGCTGGCAGTGGTGAGAAGCAGCCCCAGATTCAGACTAGGGGTGTGTGCATTGAAAGCAAAAATAATATTATAATCCTAAGAATCAAAACAATAAGCAGGAAGTCTTTGTAGTCAGAAAGTTCTGGTAAATCTAACGGACTCCCAGCTCTGGGGCAGCTGGACACAGTGATTTCCCTAACACCTGGCAGAAGCTCACAGCAAAGAAGCATCCCCGCACCTGCTGGCCCGCACCAGTCTGCCCATATGTCTTCCTGGATGCCGGTGTGGGGGTGAAGAGGTGGAACCAGAGTTTCTCCAAATGTCTGCATGAGCAGCAAACTGCCTCCTACACACATACCCCTAAGAGTCCTCTGAATCATGGACCTGGGAGAGGAACTTTCATTCCTTTGTTTGAGTATCATAGTAAGGGCAGTGCACAGACTTCAAGTCCTGGAAAGCACAGAGTTTTAATTATGCTCCTCCACAGCCACAATAGGGCCTGGCACAGACTTGGCTTGAGAAGAATCACCAGCCTCTACCCGGTCTGGATCTCACCTCCCTACAGAGGCGTTAGATCCAAAAACAGCCACGACTCCTTTGTACCCCATCCCCCAATTCAGGTCTCAAACCTCCCTGTCATCTCACTGACCTGCCAAACAAGTCTGACTTAAAGATCTAACCTTTTGCTAGAGGGTTTTAGGCTTTCAGTGTAAATAATTCTGTGGCACGACCAGACTGAATTCAACTGCCCATGGCCCCCGCAGTCGCAGACCAAGCCTACCTCAAACCTGCACACACAGAAGTGTGCACGCACACAGACGGGGAAGACGAGGGGAATGGGAGGATCTGTAGCTGAAGGATGTCCCACAGCTGCTGTGGGACAGCAGTGGCTGCAGCATGAGGACAGCTCTGGAAGAAGTGACTCAGGTCAGCCAAGCCAAAGGCCAATCAGACTTCCTTACCATGAAAAAGGACGCTAGGAGTCAGTGGGGTGAACCTTTAGGATAATCTCAATGGAAGGGAGGATTCTGCCCAGGGGGAGGAACCAAGGTCTCACTTGGACTCACCACCCCATGGAAGGGAAGTCTCTTCCAGCAAAGAACTGCGTCCTGACAATCCCGTCTTCCTCTCTGAGCTGTCACCCCCACTACAATCTGCTCCCAGTCACCTCATGAGAGTCCTCTGGGCATTGGAGTCTTCCTCGAACCCTGGACACCAGCACCTGCCAGAGCCACAGCCCTCAGCCTCTGGGCTACTAACTTCAGGCCACACCATGTTATTCCCCTCTCTCAAATTGAGAACATCAGTAGCTTCAGAAGAAATTATTCCCACGCCCCCTGCTTAAAGGAACACAGGGAGGCTGAGGGAGGAGCAGAGGTGACAGGAGGAAGAGAGGTTGTCTCCCGGAAGTATGCTCCAGACCCCCAAAGGACACACCAGCCCTCAGGTGAAGGACTCCCACACCACCAAGCCCTCCGCAGCCCTGAAGCTCCCCAGACCCACTGACAGCAACAGGCAGCCAAGCTGGGAGAGCCAAGGTGATCCCAAATTACCACTGAGTCTTGATGAAATGGCCTGCATGGAAAATGGCTTGCACCAAACCACCAAGAAGGCATGGCTTGTTCACTAGCTCTTACAAACTTCAATTTGCCTCCATTTTTTGAAAACAGTTTTTCTCCAAATTTAACAACACAACTTACGGACCAGGTAGCTGATTCCAGCCCCATCCCCTGTACCCAGATTCCTCCCTAGGGGCCTCCCCTTCATCACATAGCTTCCTGTGCCCACTCTAAGCCAAGATCGCATCCACGTGGCCCAGCTGTGCTGGGGCCCCAACCTCCCCAACCCTTTCTCACTGCCCCTACAGATTAACCCAAAAGCTGCTTCTCTTCTAAGAGACTTTTCCTACTGGTTTTTGATCAGGGGACCAGGGGCCACAAGAGGCTACATAGTCTCATGACCCCTCTCTGACAGCTTCCCCAGAAGAGGAGTCCCGAGGCCACCTCCTACTGAACTGCCACCTGCCCCACTGAGAACCTAAAGACTCACAAAGGCCTCTCCACTGGCCCAAAGGCAGAGTCAGAGCACATGGTTCAGGAAATCTGCCCACTCCAGGGCCCTGCAGGCTCAAGGGCACCACTTGCTGTTTGAGGGGCTGCTGGGCATCCAATGAGATAAAATATGAAAGTGCTTTGTGAGCTGAAAAGCACCCTGCAGACACCGGAGGAGTTCCGGGGAATCCGGGACCATGATCAGGTGCCGAACCAGCAAGGGAGGCACTCAGGAACCTCTCAGGAGAATTCTGCCCGGGATTGTGCCACCCAAAAAGGATTCTTGGGAAATGGGGTCCATGCCAGCGATGGAAGCAGGCCTGCCTGGCAGAGACATCCACGTGCAGCCACTGCCAGGAACAGGCCGCAGGGAGATTAGCTTTGGCAGGAACTGGCAGAGGGAAGCAGGGACTTCAGCCTGCCAAGTGCCCACAGAGGGGAGAGGAGGAACTGGATCCCAGCCTTGGCAGGAGCGAGCTCCCAGTAGGACTCGGCTCCCAGGAGTGAGGCGGGCAGCTGTGCCAGGTCTGGTGAAGGAAGGAGGGTAAGAAACTGTACTCATGGGCCTGCCCTCTGGCATAGGGGTCGCCAGAGTCTCCTCTGGGATCTCCTATGGGCTGGATTTGGCACTCACGACCCTCTTCACTATAGCTGAGGAAGACTGCAGGCCTGCCAGATTTTGCCCTCTGTCCCCACTGTGAAGAGGCGCCCAGAGCAGAAATCTTCACCCTACTGCCCCTTCCTTTACAGGGGTGATTGTCAACATGCATAACGACTAATATCATTCACAGTGCAGGCAGGGTTCCCACAAGCCACCACGGGACAGTGATGCTGGGAGGCACCGTCCAGCAGACACAGCCTTGGGCCAGAAGTGTATATGGGGATTCCAGCACTGTCCCTGGGAAAGTGAGTTCCCACCAAGGTCCAGGTGCACACCCTGGTCAAGAGGACACATAGGGACCAGGGTCAGAGCCCAGGGAATACACTGGGCAGACAGTGTATGGGCCAGTGAGCACCAGCAGGGTTCCAGGGCCAAGGTGGCTGGGGGCCTCAGGGAGCCTGGGGCCTCAGCCATTTCCAAATGACACCTAGTGTTTCAGTATTTTAGTAACTGGCCCTGCTCTACCTGACACATAGTCTATCAAGCCTGCCCTTCCCACCTGGAGCTCTTCCTGACATCTACCACCTGTCTCCCACATGAGGGGCTCCCAGGGCACAGGATTGTAGAATGAGCCATCCAACCATCCTGTGGCCGGCTTCCTCAACTGCCACACATTAACGACACTCCAGCCTTGGCCATGACCAAGTGCCTGTCCCTTCTTCGTATTTCTACCCTACTTACACTTTCATGGCCACAAGTTCATATGAGCCTTGCCACAAGAGCTGAGTTTGTAGCAACAAGTATTCCCTTTTGGCAGGGACACTGTAGCCAACCCACCCATGGCCCTGCTCCCACCTCTGTAAAGCCTTGAGAGAACCTGAGGTTCATCAGGTCATCTTCCCACCCAAACCTCACTCTGTTCTGTCCTACCCCCTGGTATATCACTCAGCCTTTCTTATCCAAGGCCTTCCTGCAGGCTGTAGTGTGAGGCATACTACACACTCTGTACCTAGACTTTCTTTTCTTCCTTCCTGCCTCACCTAGGCCTGGTTGCAGAAGGTGGTGGGGGTGTAGGGGCACTCAATACTTGAAAGATTCCCTAAGGATTATTCCACCCAAGATACTAATAAGGATGGAGAACAGATCCTCCCAAGGCCACGGTGAATTTGAGACTGAGCAAGAAGGTACAGCCCACATCTGACTCCTGTCTAGTTTGTTTTCTTCAGCAGGATAGACAAGAAGCCTACCTCTGCAAACCCAGGACACACCCTCCTCCCCTGAGCAAGAGAAAAGCCTCTCTTTTCAGCTCCTGCCAAGGTGTGGGCCCTTAGCATGCAATAGGCCAGCTGAAGGCCTTGGAAACAATGTAGGCTAAAGAGAGGGTCACCACGAGCAGACCTGCAAGTCTGTCTACGTGGAGAAGTGGTTTTGTTTGCTCTATTTGTCTTGATTTTTTTTGTGGGGGGCAGCGGGGGAGGTGGTGTTGGAAGGGCAGTTCCACCAAAGTGGCTGACATTTTCCAGACAGCAACCTGGCCCCAGTGCCACCTCTGTACCTTCAGGAACACAGCGGCCATGATTGGCGCTCAATGTGCCCAAGTTTACTGCATTGTAATGTATAAGAAGACACAATGATGGTTGCAATCTTAGAGGGTAGACTAGGTGCAGAGAGGGACAGGGGACTTGGGAACTGCCTCCCACTCCCCCTATAAAAATATCTGCCTGCTAACAATTTGGGCTGGGTGACTTATAAAGGAAAAAAGAAAGGACAATCTCTGCCTGACAGCCACAAAAGTGCTGCTGCTCATACGAATACACCTGATTCCCTAATTCCAAAATGGCTAGCAAGGTCCCAAAACCAGACTTTCCTAAGAACAGTCTCTTTCAGAGTTATCATCCTAGTACAGGGTTCAGAAGAGGTCCTCAAAAGCAGCCAATCTTGGCTTCAGATGATGTTAATGATACTTTAAACAAAAACATGAAAGAATTCAAGTTCCTTTGTAATGCAAGCAACCCACACCTTGAGGTTGGCCTGCACATCTGAAAGGGAAATTGAAAACACTTTATAAAATACAGCATTTTAAAGAGTCAGGGAGGTACCAGAAACTTGGGACCAGAAACTTCCCTTTTAGCTAAGTTTTCTTGCCTTTTTCTAAACAGTGGTGAAGTCTTCTCTATACCACTCCAGTCTAACGTGACCCTGACTATGAGCACTCAGGGGTTGATGCGGAGTGGTTACTATTGTCAGGAATCCATCTTTTGTGGATTAAAAGTTTCTGTGGCCGGGCGCGGTGGCTCAAGCCTGTAATCCCAGCACTTTGGGAGGCCGAGGCGGGTGGATCATGAGGTCAGGAGATCGAGACCATCCTGGCTAACATGGTGAAACCCCGTCTCTACTAAAAATACAAAAAACTAGCCGGGCGTGGTGGCGGGCGCCTGTAGTCCCAGCTACTCAGAGGCTGAGGCAGGAGAATGGCGTGAACCTGGGAGGCGGAGCTTGCAGTGAGCCGAGATCGCGCCACTGCACTCCAGCCTGGGTGACACAGCGAGACTCCGTCTCAAAAAAAAAAAAAAAAAAAAGTTTCTGTGCCCCCAAAATTCCTATGCTGAAGCCAGAATCCCCAATGTAGTATTACAAGGTGGGGCCTTTGGGAGGTAATTAGGTTTAGACTGGGTCAAGAGGGTGGGACCTTCATGATGGGATTAGTGCCCTTATAAGACAAGGAAGAGATCTCTTGCCAATGCAGTCTGACCACACAAGCATCAGGCATCACAGTCCAGAGGCAGCACAGTATAAAAGGGGTGAGGACTCGGGTATTGAGTAAAGATGAGCTATTTGCAGGCAGGTAGCATCATAGCTTTCTGGGCTAAGGCAATAACGATACAACAAAAAGGAAAAGCAGGCAGCAGATCCTGGACAGTTTAGGCCAAAGGGACCTCACAAGCACAGCCCCGCTCTATTAAGCAGTGAGCGCACGCTCCCACCAGGCCTGGTCCGCACAGCAGCTGAGGCTCCCTTTCTCAGGAAAGAGAGGCTATTCAGAGAGCTACTGCACTACCTGAGACCCTCAGCTACTTCCACAGACGCAGCTAACAAGTGAAAGTAGACTTTAGGATGGTGCTTTCATAGTCAAGGATTAACTGGGTTTAAGGCTAGAACTGGAATTGGTCATTGAGTTTTAAAGACTGTTGCCAGATAATAAAGTTGAAAAATACAAAGCATTCAAAAATCTGAAGGCCCAAGACCTTTTCCTACAGCTGTATCAGCCTCAGAGCACTCCTTCAAGATTTCGTTGCTATTAAAATAGCTGAGTGAGGAAGAATCAGGACTAGCGCGGCCCCGCGGTCCCTCCCTACTGACTCCCCGCCCACTAACTTGCAGATCAACTGTGCTTTCCTTGATGGCACCCACTCCAGCTCCAGCTCAGGCCCGGGCGGTGAGATCAGCCAGCGACGGTCAGAGTCGCGCTGCAGCGCTCGACTACTGCAGGCTGCCCCGCTGGGCTCATTCTGTGGACTCGGGCGCCCCCGCGAGGCCGCGGATGGGCGGCGCACCTGGCTGGGGCGCCCTCGGTCTCTGCGGCAAGTCCCCGCGGCCTGGCACTCCCTCTTGCGCCATCCGGTCTGCCCCCTCTTCCCCCGGGCCTCGTCAGCGCGCGGCGGCTGTTTGCTAGGTCGCCGGAGCCCCTGGGGCCAAGTCGGCGGTGGCTGACCGAACAGAGCTAACGAGACCCTAGGGAGGGCAGCTGCGGCAGCCGGGCCATGGCAACCTGTCGCGCTGCCGCCGCCGCCGCCGCCGCCGCCGCCGCAGCGCAGGCTCGGCCGTGCCCTCAGGCCCCACACCAGCCCGCTGCCTGCTCCGCCGCCGCCCTTCTCCCGGTCCCTGCCAGCCTGTCAGCGGAGGCCCCCACGAGCTGTACACGGGGTGCCTCCCCGCACTGCCCCGCGGCGAAGTCGCCATAGAGGACCGGGCTGGGCACAGAGGGGCGTCAGCCCAGCCCATTCCCAGTGCCCTCCCCAAACGCGCCCTTCCCCGCCCCTCCAAAAACCCGGGTGTGGCCGCCTCCTGCCTGGGGCCCTCAGTGAACGGAGGCCTCATCCATCTAAAAGGGAATGCGGAGGGGAGGGAAAGAGCCAGTCGCCCCCTGGCGCCCAGCCTGGGATGTGAGGGTGCTCCACTGACACACTAAAGTGAAGGGCCCCGGAGCTACCCACTGAGCTCCCCATCCGGATGGGAAGAATAATAGTGTTATTTCATAGGGGTGTCGCGGCGATAATAATCTAACGTTTACTGTCCATTTGCCAGGAATTAGGCTGTGTACATTACTCCAGTGACCTCATTTAGTTCTTATAACACTGTGATGGCCCCATCATGAGTGTACTTTTATTCCCATTTTACGTATGGGAAAACTGAGGCCTAGGTTCATATGACTTGACCTGAAGGCACACAGCCAGTGACAAAGCCAAAGCTCTTTACCCCAGTGTTTTCTCTTTTTAAATTATTTCTGGTACAGACAAGGTCTCTCTGTGTTGCCCAGGCTGGTCTCAAAGTCCTGGCCTCAAGTGATCCTCCCACCTTAGCCCCCCAAAGCACTAGGATTACAGGCATGAGCCACCACGCCCGGCCTACCCCTGTGTTTGAGGAAGTGTCTTCCAGGAGTCACAACTCCTCAGAACAAGGGATTCCATGGCCAAATAATTTGGGGAAACACTGCATGTTGTACTTCCCTCTGCTTTTGTGGGGTCTGACAACTGAGTTTAGTGAGTTTGAGTCTCTCCGAGAAGAAAACTATTTAACTTGGTTTGATTCAGTGTTTTCCAAACTTATTTGAACAGAGAACACTTTTTAAAAAGACATCCCACAGGATCTAATAAGAATGTCTTTATAAAAAGTGTTCTCTGTGTACACTTTTAGATACACTTGTCTCCTCAGTCTCAGATGAAACAATAGCTGTGGAAGTCTTTGTACCCTAAAAAGTGCTGTAAAACTATGAGGGTATGTTTATTGTTGCTAGTGTTATCATAATCGTCTTCATTATTTTTAGGAATTCTGTCCGTAGCCTCCTGGGACTCCACTCCGTGGTGCTGAATAAGAATAACTAACATTTACTGAGCATTGCCTATGTGCCAAACACTGTTCTAAGTGCCTTCCGTATATTAATTAATTTATTCCTTAAAACTACCCAGGTATTATGGCCACCTGAGGAAAAAAGACATAGAATCTGAGGATCCTATGAGTAATAGATGTAAAATCCTTGAAAGAAAGCCCTTACAAGTGCTACACAAGTACTTGCCATTATCTTTATCCCCATTGTACAGAGGAGGAAACTGAGGCACAGAGCAGTTAAGTGACTTGCTCTAGACCACACTGATAGTAAGCGAGTTGGAACCCAGGCAGCCAGAGGCAGGGCCTGTACTGGTACCCACTGTGGTATCCGGCCTCTGTACTAGCCATGGAAAGAAAACCCCAGGTTTGCACCCTCATCAGCAAAGCCAGAATTTCCTGTGAGTGCCTCCTGTCTGTGTAAGACCTCCTCCCCCATCTGTCCATCATAACCACCACCACAAACACCCCCATAGGAAAAGAAAAGGGACAAAATATGGGGTTAGACAACCCTGGATTGGATCCTGACCCAATAATTTACTGGCTGACTGACCTTAGACAAGTAACTTAACCATCGGTTTCCTCTTCAGTAAAAAGAGAGCCTCATCTACCTCACAGGTTTGTGTGAGGATAGACTAACATTGTGGATATAAAGCACTTAACACAGGGCCCAATGCCTACCTCCACTTCTGCCTCCTCTGAGAAGCCTTCCTTGACTGTGCCTCCCTCCCCCTAGACAGGATCAAGGCCCCTCCGCTGTATTCCCCTGCTTATCCCCCACCTGAGCCTACCAAATCCTTGGTCTTGAAATTATGGCTTGATGTGTCTGTCTCCCTCACCTTCACAAAACTGAGCTTCAAAGATCGGTCTTCTTCACTGCTATATCCCCAGGTTCTAGCACTACCAAGCTCAGCACACAGTAGGAGCTCAATAAATGTTTGCTGACTGAATGACTGAATGATAACCAGAAGGATAGCTGATATTAATTATTGAGAGCCTGCACTAGGCCCAGTTCAAAACATTTCACATGAATTCTAACTCATTTAATACAACAATCATATGATGTAATTACTAGTGTTTTCCCATTTGAGGAAACTGAGGCACAGAGATATGCCTAGTAAACAGTGGAGACAGAATGTCGGCCCAGTCAGTCTGGGTTTAGAATCTGCAAGCTTAGGCATAATAAGTGAGTGGACAGATGGGTGCCAGCCTACCGACACTCACAGGGCTGCCGAGAAGGCCAGACGACGCTAAAGTACTGCATACACATGAAGCCTTCTTGTGACTAAGCCCTGGGAAAGGAAGGAGTTGCAGCTCAGGCCCTGCTTCTCCCTGGGCTTTTGTTTCCCATCTATGCAGTAAGGACTGGACTTGATAATATCAGGGCTTTTAACACTGTCAGTGGTGCCCGTCTGTAGGCCTAGGGTGTTAACAGAGCAAGAGAAAAAAAAAAGGTAGTTGAGCCGAGAGAGACCTATAAACAGTGTGGTTGCTAGGCCATCCTAGCCTGGAGCAGAGGGCAGGCCAGTGGCCAGCAGAGCCAGGAGGGGCCATGCAGCTTCCTCTGAGCACCCGGGTCAGAGCTGGCTGTCATTCACCAGGAGTGAGGGTGAGAGTCAAGGTCCTGGCCAGGCTAATACGATGCAATAATTAAGGACAATAATGATCATTTGAAAGGAACCAGCACTTTACAGTTTGTGTTATTTTCATCTGGGCCTCACGCCAAGCCTGTGATTATTATCGCTGAGAACTAAGGCCAAGAGAGGCCTGGGACTCAGTCCAGGGTCGCACAGTGGGGCAGCGTCTAGACCCCACGTAACCTGTTGATTGGCTGATCACTTAAACTACAGCAAGTCATATTTTAGAAATTGCTGGTTCTTTAAGGAGTGAGCAGGCAGGACCCAGGTGGCATGCCTGGGCTACTAGCAAGTAAGAGAAGTAGCCATTTCTACTCATTAAAAGTTCAGCCATGCGAGCAAAGTGGGCACGTGGGGCAGGCCCATCTCCTTGGGGCTCAGGCTGCAGCTGGACCTGGCATCAGCCCAGGCTGCTGTAATTGGGCCCCAGGTGTCCTGCTGAGTCCAAGTACCTCTGGGAGGCTCTCAGGCTCCTGAGGTCCAGCTCATTATGGCCTAATTGTTGGCAAATCACTCAACTGACCTGAGGGACAGAGAGCCATGAGCTCACAGTGAGAAAAGTTTGAGGAGCTACAACTTTTTCCCATGTGGCCCACAACTTTCTCCACAGTGGCCCAAACTTTTCCAGCCCTTTGCGGGGCACAGAGCTTTCTCCAGGTTGCCCAGGCCCAGGTACACCATGGATACGCTGCTGTCACCTCTGGGACTGGCACAACCCTCAGCTGCAGCCTGGCGGTCTGAGGTACAACTGGGCTCCCCAGAGCCTCAATGATGCTCTCAACCTGGCAGGGGGTGCCCTAGCCCTGTCCTCTACTCCTCCCAGCCCATCCTGGGACACTAGGTGGGACTTAGTCACAGCCAGGGCTGAGCATTGCATGCCTGAAGGTGCAGAGATGTCTAGTTGTCAATAAGATGATGGGCCCCCAGCCCCACTAAAGTTCACAGAGGCAGTTCACCCACCTGAGCCCATCTTCAGGCATGCAGTGCTCGGCCCTGGCTGTGACTAAGTCCCACCTAGTGTCCCAGGATGGGCTGGGAGGAGTGGAGGATACGGCTAGGGCAGCCCCTGCCAGGTTGAGAGCATCATTGAGGCTCTGGGGAGCCCAGTTGTGCCTCAGCAGAAACAGAGAGCTTGCTATGGAAACTCAACTTCAAGATGCATCCCACAACTCCCTTCCAATCAGATGGGGGCCCACAATCTCTCTGAGAGAGAAATTCTCAAATGCTCTCCCCTCTCCCCCTCACAGACCCTTAGGAAAGGCCTGAGTTCAGTGGTCCCAGCTAAGTGTGATGGACATTCATGATGGGACCAGGGCCAGGTGGCTCTGGCCTCCATTTCCTGGTGGGTCTCAACCCCAGGTGGTAGCAGGAGGGAGCTGGGCCTGGGGCCTTCTTACGGCCCTGAGTCACTGGTGGCTTCCTGATGACCACTGACTTTCCCAGCCAGTCCCTGCCAGAACCAAACCTGCAGGAGTCGGGGACTCTGGAGGGCAGGAGGCTAAGCATTCAGATGGGGAAGGCCTGAGGAAGTGATCCAAGTTGATCCAAGGTCCCCTGGAGAATATTAAAGGAAGCTCAGAGGAGCCACACACAGCCCCAAATTAAATGTGGGAACCAGCAGAGTGGGGTTTAGAGTCAGGCAGTCCAGATTCAATCCCAGCTCTGCTACTTCCTGGCTGTGTGGCCGTGAGCAATACCTTTACCTGTTTCCTCTTCCCGAAAATGGGGATAATCATAGGACTAACCACAAAAATTAGACATAAGGTTTTAGCTAATATTTATAGAGAGTTCATAATGTATGTTAGTAAATGTGCTAAATAAATTATAGGTATCACCTCATTTAATCCTCTGAACACCCCTGCGAGGCTTCACTTGTTTGGAGCTGTGTGTTACACCCTAGCCTAGTAAGTGCTCAATAAACATGTGCTGAGTGACTGAATCAATGAATTAAGATGTCAGTGCTATTTTTATGCCCATTTTTCAGAAGAGCACTCTGAGGCTCAAAGACAGGAAGCAACTTGCCAGGACCACACAGGGCCAGAACCAGATCCCAGGTCTCTTGCCTTGGGCCCTGACACCAGCATGGCCCCACAGACAGTCCTATGGCCAGAGCAGAGGGGTGCACCAGTGATATCTGAGGATGAGGCACCTCAAACTGCCTACGGACAGGCACAGGCTGCACCTTCCTCAGGCACAGTCCCTCCAGCAAGACATGAGCCCCAGTGGCCTTGGACACATGTGGTGCTTGGGTGCCATCTGGTGGCTCTGAGCAGTGCAGGCGGAACCTGGCCAGACCAAGCAGCCTCAAGCTGCTGAGAAAGGCCAGTCCCATTGCCAGGAGAGGTCAGAGAGCCACCAGTCCACAGATCCTGTGCAGGGCCCCAGCCTAGTCATGGATGGAGAAGGACAGATTTCTCCAAAAGCTTCATTCAAAGACCGAAGAGGCCCCGGAAGCCAATAATTTGTGTATGGGTGGGAGAGGGGCTAGGGTTGTACAGCTGGGTTGCTTCAGTGTCCAACAGCGGCCTGAGGCCTCCCAGCTTTCTGGGGTGCTAAACCCTGAGGGCCTCTCATCTGCCCTTCCCATACAACACACACGCAGGAGCCGCATCATGCCTCTTGCGAGATTTCCCAGTGCCCGCAGCCTGAGGTCGTTGGGTCTGCAGCCTAGTTTCTTAGGGCCAGGATGCCCAGCCTGAAGGCCGATCTAGCGAATAGTTTCTACCTCTCCTTCCTGTACATTAGACCCATAAATAGGTAGGCCCTGACCAAGATCACACAGCAAGGCCCTGGAGGGTGGGCTCCACGCCAAGGCCTTCAGACTCTCAGGCCAGTGGATTCTCAGTAAGGCCTCTTCTTCTCTTAAAATTAAACAGCACAGCAAGTGCTGTAATTCAGTCATGCATTCATTCAACCTGATCCCTGCCCCCATGGACTCGGAATAGAGTGCCCCTTCCCATGTCACAGTCCTGCAGGGGTCTAGGGACTACCACCCACTTGTGCCCAGGCCAAGCATCTTACAGGAAAAAGAGTGTAGGGATCAGAACCACGCTTGATTTCAAGTCCCAAACCTGCCACTTACTAGTACTGAGCCTTGACTAAGGACAACCTCTCTGAGCCTCAGTTTCTTCTTCTTCACCTGGGCTTGATATTCACTACCTTGCACGGGGTTGTGAGGTTTAAGCAAGATATGGCATATAACACCCCAAATGAGGGAACTGGCCAGGGCAGGAGCTGGTGAAATGGGCTTTTCCTTCCCTGTAGCCCCTGGCCTGCCAGAGGTGGGGCCAACTGAAGGAGACTAGAGGAGGCTGAAGCCCTCCAGCCACAACTTATAACAGGGACCTGATGCCCAGACTTCCCAAAGTCAGATTCCAGGCTCAGGCAGATCAGGGCAGACTCCAGAATCAGGCAGTTGGTGGCCCTCTTCCTCAGGGCCCTGACTTTTCTTCTTTGGGGCGTAAAGAATGGATCCCCAGGTGAGTCTGCTAAGGAGGAGAAGGCGCCTGGTGCAGGGAGGCAACCTGACTACAGGCAGGGGTCAGGGGCCAGCCTGGCTCCACTCACCACCTCTCACTGAAAGACCTCTAATCAGACCCCTTCCCCCAGCTGAGGCAAGGCCAAGGCCCTGAAGCTTGTCTGGAAGAATTCACCCCCTAGCTGCATGGGAGATTTGAGAGCTGCCCCACTAAGAAAAGGAAGCCTCCTCATCTGGGCCAGAGGCCTACTTACCTGCCACCTCATGGAAGGTATTTAGTGTTTTGTGCAGCTAACAGAATACCTGAGACTGGGCAATGTATAAAGAAATGTATTTGGCTCACAGTTCTGGGGGCTGGGAAGTCCACAGGCATGGTGCCAGCATCTGCTCAGCATCTGGTGAGGGCCTTCCTGCTGTGTCATCCTGCAGTAGAAGTGGAGGGATAAGAGAGCATGAGAGAGGAAGGGAAAAGGGACCAAATTCATCATTGTATCAGGAATCCACTCCGTGATCATGGCATTAATCCATTCATGAGGGCAGAGTCTTCATTACGTAATCACCTCTTAAAGGTCCCACCTCCCAACATTGTTTCATTGGAGATAAAGTTGCCAGTACATGAACTTTGGGGGACACATGCAAACCAAACCAGAAAGTTTCTTTGGCCCCTTCCCTAGAAGAGCAGCTAAGGTTGGAGAGGCCAGAGGATCCCCCTGAGGGGACAGAGACCCATTTTTAAGACTAGATACAGCAGGATAGGAGGTATTAGCCTGAGTGAGTAAGGTGGGCAAGAGTAGAGGAGACCTGGTCCCATGCCTGCCTCATTTGGAGAAAACAGTCTGCCCCAATGTTCCCAGTACTGAAAGCTCCTCCAGCTCCCAGCAATCAGGGTGAGCTCGGGAGATAGGAGTCAGGGGGCCAGCTCCAGATCTGGTTCTGTTACCAATTGGCTATGAGATTGCTCACTCCAAACCTCAGTTCCCTTGTCTGTAAAGTGAGGTGGTACCACCTACCTCCCAAGTGTTGGAAAAATCAAGCCAATTGGGGAACATGAAAGACCTTTCTAAACTATAATCACAGAAAATTCACTAGAAACATCACAAGTTTGATGCAGGAAGGCAAAGGCCATGAGAGGCCACCAGTCCAACATCTACCTTCTTTGGAAGAGGAAATAAGAGTCCCTGGCCCAAGGGCACTTGCCAGAACCTATGTCAGATCTCAAGCTTCTTGACTCACTTCTCCTCTCTGCTTCATTTCGGTATGAGGCCTTGTGCACTCAGCTTCCCAAGCCTGGGTGGTTGGGGTAGAGGTAGAAACAGAGTTACAGGTTAGAAGATCTTAGGAGTCCTGCCCAGAGTCAGAGTGGATTATGCAGCCTGCAGACCAGTGGTTAGCAGAGGAAGGGGCTGACTGAGAGCATCAGCTCTCGACAGAGGGGTGACAGTACATTTTCATATGGCCTGAGGAAAGGCTACCCAACCTCCAGCCTCTGCAGCTGCTGGATGATCCCAGGGTCAAAACAGAAGCCATTGACAGGGATTCCAGTGCCCCTAGCAGCAGTTGTTGTGCATTTCACAAGCCCTGAGGACAGACTTCCCTGCCCCACAGCCACTGCCACTGCCAAAGCACAAGAAAAGTGCATGCTCCCCAGCTCCCTGCCTCCTGCTGCTGCCACTGAAAGCAACCCTGTGCTCCCCAGTAGCAGGGTGGCAGTGGCACCTCCACCCCAACATACCACCAGGAGCCTAGGGATCACCCTGCCTCTGCCTAACACAACCAGTGCCTACACACACTACTAAGGGGCCTGAGGAGCCAGGCCTGGCTCCACTCCTCCTTCCTAGTGCCTAAGCACTTTGGGTGTGGGAATCACCCAACCCAGTTCATCACCTTTGGCACCCAAACACTTTTCCAGGGGCCTGAGATCAGGCCCATCCAACCTGCCTCTACCACCACAGCTGGCACCCACACACATGTACCCACTATAGGCCTAGCGACTGGCCTACCAAGCCCAATGCAGCCACCAGAAATTATTTAATAAAATCATGTATCAATAATAACTTTGAATAAAAATAGACTAAACTTTGCAAATAAAAGACAAGGACTGGCTGAATGAATTAAAAAATGTGACCCAACTATACGCTTCCTAAAAGAAACTCATCTCGTGTATAAAGACACGTATAGACTTAAACTAAAGGGATGAAAAAAATCCATGCAAATGAAAAACAAAAGCAAGCAGGAATAGCTATACTTATAAGAGATAAAACAGACTTTAAGTCAAAAACAACAAAAAGAGATAAAGACAATCATTATATAATGATAAAGGGATCAATTTGGCAAAAGAATATAACAATTCTAAACACACATGCACCCAACATCAGAGCACTCAGATATATAAAGCAAATATTATTAGATGTAAAGAAAGAGGTAGACTACAGTACAATAAGAGTTGGGAACTTCAACACCCATCTCTCAACATTAAACAGATCATCTAGACCAAGCATTCAACCAATGGCCTGCAGGCCACATGCAGCCCAGGATAGCTTTGAATGCAGCTCAACACAAAATCATAAATTTTCTTAAAACATTATTAGCTTTTTGCAATTTATTTTAAACTCATCAGCTGTTCATTGGTGTTAGTATATTTTATGTGTGGCTCAAGACAAATCTTTCAATGTGCCTTAGGGAAGCCAAGAAATTGGACACCCCTGATCTAGACAGAAAATTAACAAAGAAACATTGAATTAAAACTGCACATTATACTAAATACACCTAACAAAAATTTACAGAACATTTCATCCAACAGCTACAGAACATATATTCTTCCCATCAGCTTATGGAGCATGCTCCAGGATAAACCATATGTTAGGACACAAAACAAGTCTCCACAAATTTTTAAATATCAAAATCATATGAAGTATCTTCTCAGACCACAATAAAATAAAACCAGAAGTGAATAACAAGAGGAATGTTGGAAACTGCACAACTGTATGGAAATTAAACAACATGTCTCTGAATGACCACTGGATCAAGAAAGAAATTTAAAAGGAAATCAAAAAATTTATTGAAACAAATGAAAATTAACATACCAAAATCTATTAGGATACAGCAAAAGCAGTGCTAAATGGTAGTATATAGCAATAAATGCCTACATCAAAAAAGTAGAAAGAATTCAAATAATCTAACAATGCACCTCAAGGAATGAGAAAAGCAAGAGAAAACCAAAACCAAAATTAGTGGAAGAAAAAGTCTACATTGTATGTATCAAACCATTACTATGGACTCCATAAATAGGTACTATTATTACATGCCAATTAAAAAAGAAAATAACCTTTTAAAAATAAAACACCTAGGAATAAATTTAATCATGAGGCAAAAGACAAGGAAAACTACAAAACGCTGATGAAACAAAGAGGACACAAACAAATGGAAAGACAGCCCATGCTCTTAAATCAAAAGAATTGATGTCATTAAGATGACCATACTGGCTGGGCACAGTGGCTCACACCTGTAATCCTAGCATTTTGGGAGGCTGAGGCAGGTGGATCACCTGAGATCAGGAGTTCAAGACCAGCCTGGCCAACATGGTAAAACCCCGTCTCTACTAAAAATACAAAATTAGCCAGGTGTGGTGGCACACACCTGTAATACCAGCTACTCAGGAGGCTGAGGAAGGAGAATCGCTTGAACCTGGGAAGTGGAGGTTGAAGTGAGCCGAGATCATGCCACTGCACTCCAGCCTGAGCAACGGGAGCGAGACTCCATCTCAAAAAAAAAAATGATCATACTGCCCAAAGAAATCTACAGATTCGATGCAATCACTATCAAAATAGCAATGTCAGTTTTGACAGAAAAAGAAAAAACAGCCCTAAAATTATACTGGAACCAAAAAAGAGCCTAAATAGCCAAAGTAATCCTGAGGAAAAACAACAAAGCTGAAAGTTTCACACTAGCTGACTTCAGAATATATCACAAAGCTATAGTAACCAAATCAGCATGCTACTAGAATAAAAACAGACACCGAACAATAAAACAGAATAGAGAATTCAGAAATACATGCATGTGTTTACAGCCAATAATTTCCAACAAAAGTGCCAAGAATATACCTTGAAGGACAGTCTTTTGAATAAATAGTGCTGGGAAAGTTGTATATCCATATGTGAAAGAATGAAACTAGACCCTATCTCTCACTATACACAAGAATCAACTCAGGACGGATTAAAGACTTAAATGTAACACCCAAAATTATAAAACCAATAGAAGAAAGCACAAAGCACAGGGAAACACTTTAGGACTTTGGTGTAGGCAAAGATATTATGGCTAAGACCTCAAAAGCATAGGCAACAAAAACAAAACTAGACAAATGGGACTATATTAAACTAAAAAGTTTCTGCGCAGCAAAGGAAACAATCAATAAAGTGAAGAGATGACCTCCTGATTGGGATAAAATATTTACAAACTATTCGTCCAACAAAGAACTAATATCCCCTGAATATCCAAGGAATTCAAACAACTCAGCAGTAAGAAAATACATAATCTCATTTAAAAGTGGGCAAAGAACATCAGTAAACATTAAAAAAAAAAAAAAAAAAAAGACCTACAAATGGCCCACAGACATGAAAAAATCCTCAACATTGCTAATCATCCAAGAAATGCAAATTAAAACACAAGAGATCATGTTACACCACTCAGAATGCTATCATAAAAAAGATTTTTAAAAAAACAGATGTTGGTGAGAATGTGGAGGAAAGGGAACTCATACACTGTTGGTGAGGATGTAAGTTAGTATAACCTCTATGGAAAACACTATGGAGATTTCTCAAAGAACTAAAAATAGGAACACCATTTAGTCTAGCTATCACACTACTGAGTATCTACCCAAAGGAAAAGAAATCAAATCAAAAAAATACCTGCCCTTGCATGTTTATTGCAGCACTATTCACAAAAGCAAAGCTACAGATTCAACTTAAGTGTCCATCAACGGATGATTGGATGAAGAAAATGTGGTGTGTATATATACACAGCGGAATAGTATTGGGCCATAAAAAATAATGAGATCATGTCTCTTGTGGCAACATGGATGGAACTGAAGGTCATTAAGTTAAGTAAAATAAGCCAGGCATAGAAAGGCAAATATCACATGTTCTCACTCATACATGAGAGCTAAAAAAGTTGATCTCATGAAAGTAAAGAGTAGAATGATGATTACCAGAGGCTGGTAAGTATAGGGCAGTGAGATAAAGAAAGGGTGGTTATTGGGTATAAACATACAGTTAGATAGAAGAAATTAGATCTAATATTCCATAGCAAACTAGAGTGGTTATAATTAGCACAATGTATCGTATATATCAAAATTACTAGAAGAAAGAACTTGAAATGTTTCCAACATGTGAAAATGATAAATTCTCAAGATAATGGATACCCCAAATACCCTGACTTGATCATTACACATCCTATGCATGTAACAAAATATCATGTGTACCTCATAAATATATACAAATATTATGTATCAATTTAAATATATATATATTTTTTGAGACAGAGACTCATTCTGTCACCCAGGCTGGAGTGCAGTGACACGATCTTGGCTCACTGCAACCTCTGCCTCCAAAGTTTAAGCAATTCTCCTGCCTCAGCCTCTTGAGTATCTGTAATTACAGATGTGCACCATTACATCCAGCTAATTTTTGTATTTTTAGTAGAGACAGTGTTTCACCATGTTGGCCAGGCAGATCTTGAACTCCTGACCTTAGATGATCTGCCCACCTCTGCCTCCCAAAGTTTTGGGATTACAGGCATGTGCCACCACACCCGGCCTTCAATTAAAAGTTTTTAATTAAAAAATAAAGAATAGATGATGCACCCAAGACAGATTTCAGGGACTTCAAGAAGACAAGAAGACTCCTGTGCCCAAAAAACCACCCCACCTACTCCATGTGCCAGAATAACCACCACTGTTCCTCCAAGAATCAACTATAGCCATTATCAGGCTTTTGTGCATAAGTGTGGGGAAGCTTCAGATCCCACTGGAGAGCAGGTTTTGACATAAAGGACAGAGAATATGAGGCCCCTGACCATCTTGATACAGAAAGAAAAATCTGAGGAGGAAAAGTTAGGGCAGGGATGCCTTGGGAGCCAGGAAGGAGAAGCGAAGGAGAGACAGTAGACAAGTGGGCTGCCCCATAGTGCTGGGGTGGGAGTGGGGACTGCTAAGGCGGTTGCAGGCCAGTTAGGCTGCCCAGAGTGTCCTCCACAGTGGGATGCAGTGTGAGTCCCAAACTCAAGATACTCCTCATGCTGCAGCTACTTGGAGTGGGCAAGAGCTATCAGGGAGGGCTTCCTGGAGTTGGTGGCAGCTGAGGTCCTAGAGCAAGCACAAGCAGTATCATGTGAAGCTAAGAGAGGAAAAATAGGTCAGACAGAAGGGTGGGCAGCAGAGTACAAGCAGTTTGGCCTTGCTGGAGAGTAGAGGCCCCTAGGAGGGGTGGCAGATGAGAGCCTCGAATGCCCAGTGAGAGAGCCTGGACTTTATCTGGTGGGCAGTGGGGAGCTTCTGCAGGGTCTTAATAGGGTGACAAGGTCAGATTTGCTTTCTTGAAAGATCCTTCTGGCAGCAGAGATAGACAGGGGCTGGAGGGAGTGGTGAGTCCTGGCCCAGCATGAGGCCTGGAGATGACCTGAGACAAAGGCCTTAGGAGTTAGACAAGAGAGGAACTTGGCAGTGGGATGGGCAAGGCTTGGTGTCCAACCAGATGAGGGCATGAGGGAGACGGGCAAGCACGGTGGTGTCCTGGAACCTGGCTTGGTACATGGGGTGGACTCACTTGACAGGAGATGGAGAAGAGGAGTTGACAAGCCATGGGACAGTGTGAGCAAGGCTAATGGTGGCCACATTGCCCTTGAGACGTGTGTGCTGCCTCACGTCTCCCCTCCCTGGCTGTCCCTGCTATGGGGTCCTGGTGAGGACCTTTGGTGCCTCCCCTCTGTGCTCTGCAGCCACAACCTTACCGTGGCCCTAGATGTTGCCTCTGTGAAAGGGTCTCCCCGGCTGAAGGGGGAGGCCCATCCTTGCCCTAAAAAGCCCCAGACCCGACAAGGGGCACAGCTGGGATCTCCCAGCATGAAAAAAGGCATGAATAGCGTATCTTCAGCCTATACGCACTCTCTGCAGCCCTCAGCTGGTCTTTCCTCAGGCAAGACTACCCCAGGGAGCCTTTCTGGCTTAGCCCAGCCCACAGGCAGAGCTGAGTTCCCACCCTTCTGAGCTGAACCGTTGGAGTCAAGGATGTTATGACCAGACCACACAGGTCTCCTGAGAACAGCATCCTTGCTTCCCCCATTGTGACTGTCACATACCCACCTCTATTACAGCCCTCTGCACACTGGCCTGCCAAGGCCAAGGCCGCCCTCACTGCCCCTTTCTCTCTCTCTCTCTCATTCCTTCACAATCCACATATGGAGGCTGTGGTAGGCAGAGGGATGGCCCCTACAAAGATAGTCCATGTCACATCCCTTGGAGACTGTGAACATGCCCTTACTTAGAAAAAGGTCTTTGCAGATGTAATTAAGGATCTTCAGATCAGATCACCCTCGGTTATGCAGATGACCCCCAAATTCAATGGCAAATGTCCCTATGAGAGATGGAAAAGAGGCCATGGGAAGATGCAGGCAGAGACTGGATGCAATCCAAGGAATGCCAGAGCCACCAGAAGCTGGGAGCAGCCAGGCGCGGATTCTCCCCTAGAGCCTCCGGAAGGAGTGTGACCCTGAAAACACCTTAATGTTGGACTTCCAGCCACCAGAACCATGGGAGAAGGCATTTCTGTTGTTTTAAGCACCCAGTTTGTGACAATTTGTGATGGCAGCCCTAAGTAACTAATACAGAGCCTTAAGAAGAGAAGGTAAACAATTCTTGGAGGTCTGAGTTGGCCTTGGTCTGAGGTGACCAAGTGCTGTGTCCAGTGAGAGCCACCACGATTCTGGGGCAGCAGTGGGGTCCAGGAGGTGAGAAGCCACCTTTGCATGGGTGTCTGTGCCCTGGTCAGGCCCCTGCTGACAGAAGGATCATGGGAGACCTGAAGGGGACCACAGAGCCCAGTGAGAAGGGCACAGGCCAGGCCCAGGGAAGAGGAGAGAGTAGAGTCACAGAGGGTCACCTGAGGCCTCACCCAGCATGAGGGGTCCCTCCTCTTGGCAAACTTCATAGCTGAGCCCAGGGGTGAGCAGTCCCTGGTGTGCTCTACATGCTTCTGGGGCCCTCCATCCCTGGTTGCCTGCTGGACCCTTCGGACCACCCTGCTGCCACCTCAGCCACAAAGCTGAAGCATACCCGTCCGGTGCCCTTGGGGGATCTCCAAGGATCCAGACTTCACAGTCTTATTTGGCTCCTGCCCTCCCCAACTTTCAAGACTTCAGAACCAACCTCACCAGCCCCACACCTGCCGGCATCACAGTCCCTACCCCACATGTTGAGCTCAGCCTCAGCCATTACAGGCCCTCCTCCTTTCTGCTTGGGTGTCTGCTTCCAGACCTTCCAGGCCTGGCCCAAATGTCCTCTCCTCCATGAAGCCATCATTGAATCCCATCTGTCCGTCCCCTGGGCGTAGAGCAGAGGTGAGTCAGAGGTGTGAGTAGACAGAGCCAGATTTGGAATTAGATGACCATCCCAGCATTGCCACAGATCTGCTAAGTGACCTTGAACAAGTCACCCAAATTCTCTAACCCTCAATGCCTACTTCTAAAATGGGATGATAACATCCTCACTTCAACAGGTTCTCTCAAGCCTCATCCTCCTTCTTCCAGCTCCTTGCCTTCTACCACAAACATCATAGAAGTACCACTGATCCTTCAAAAATCCCCACATAGTAAGTGCTCAAAGTTGCACTTCCTTGGAACTCTTGGCTCCTCATTTCTGATATTTAGAACCCACCTGCTGGATTAACTGAGATCCCACAGTCCACTCCCTGATCCTGCTTTGGGCAGAGCTGCCCCCTAGGTGGGCTGCAGGTTTGGGGTCTGAGGTGTGAATTCTCCGTCTTTGTTGAATCTTCAGCTCCAGAGCAGAGACTTAGGCAGCACAGACCAGTAGGAAGGGCCTGGCCTGGCTGTTGGGAGATCAAGCTCCAGGCTGGTCCTGTGGAGTTCCTAGGAGACTGAGTTAGGCGGCCAGCTCTTGTGCAACGGCATTGCCCATTGGCTGAGGTGGAGCCTGTGCTCCCCTGGGGAAAAGTAGGGGTGCACTTAACCACAGTTAGGGAGTCCCATTGGTTCTCTGTGTTCCTGCTTGATGTTGCTAGGGTGAGTATCAGCTCTGGAGGTCAGCCCAGGAGAGAAGTGAGGGCCCCTAGGGTGGAGGCTCTTACTAGGCAGGTGATGGCAGGAGTAGGGGATAAGCAGGGAAAGCCCAAAGAAAGAGGGTGACTCACACCCCGAGCTGGTCAGCCTCTTTCTCTGGACAGTCCCGCCACTATCCCCAGTCCACACCAGGGTCCCTTCCTCCCCAATTCCTGGTCTTCTCAGGAGAAAATCTTTTCCTAAGCCTAACCTCTAGCCCTCCTTTTTGAACCTGAGCCATCCACAGTGAAAAATGAGCAGGAATATGAGTTCATCCCCTCACTTCGACTCTCCTATCTTGTTTCTTTCTATAATTTGTTTATGGGACTTACCCAAGCCCAGGTACCTCCCTTGAGGTGAGGTGACAGTGAGAGGGGACTTGGCTTTGGAGTTCTAATCCCATCCCCACCGATTCTCAGCTTGATGTCATTGAGCTCTTTGTACTGCACTTGCCCTGGCTGACTTGAATATTGATTCTCAAATTAGAGATCCCCTCCTCTGAAGACTGCCTTGTCTCTGGAGACTGAATTAGAGACCTCCACTGGTCTCCCACTGCACTCTAGTTCTTCTCCACTGGACTCTAAGTAACTTGGGCACAGAAACCACATCTAGTGCACCCATTAAGCCCCAGTGCCTTAACAGACTGCCTGGTACATAGCAAATGTCAAAAACGATGGTGAATGAACAAATAAATGGAAGAATAAAAGATGACCTCATGTGCCTGATGCTCAGTTCTAATGCCTGCCTAATGATAGAGGGGTTGGGGCTGCTGAATGAGGGGGAAATTGTAGTGGTGAAAGTACTTCACAGGGCCCAGAAATGGTAGGCCCTCAAAAAAATGTTACTTCTCCTCTGCTCCTTCCTACCAAAACAACCCCAAGAAGCTCTTGGGGACAGACCTAGAACCAAGGAGATGACACCACACGAAGAGAGATTCAGCCCTCAGTGAGGAAAGACATCTGGTTAAAGTCACCCACCCACAGAACTGATGGCCTCAACACACAGTAGTGAGCAACTCATCTCTAGAGACATGCAAGCTGAGGGAGCTCATATCCAGGCAGGAGCTGAGCAAGGTGACCTTTACAGACCTCTGCTGTACGTGGCTGTGAATATGTTGCTGTTCTTGGTTCCTGTGAATTCATGATTCTGGATGTTCTACATTGTCCTAGAGGCCCCAAAAAGGATGGGAAGAGGAGCCCATCTGCCCTGGTGCTGAGTATGTAGGGATCGTGGCTACCACCACCTTCAGCTAGTAGCAGATTGGCAGTTCCTCTCTTTCTTAAATTCCTTGTGTGCAGACAAAAATAAAATCTTCTTCCCCTGATGGCCTATGTTTCTGAGATCCTAACCCTTCATCATCTGAGTTTTTAATAAGTCAGTGAGGCAAATGACAAGCAAGAGTCGGGTATGAGCAGTGAGGACAGAAACAATATTTTTGTTATGGGATTCAGTCTGTGGTAGAACCACTTCTCCAGAAGATGGTGTGTTTATGGAGTGTGTGTCTCCGAGTATTTTAGTGAGTGTGTATATGGTATTTTCATACATACTGTAAAGAAATACCTTTTACACACAGAGTGATTTGAGATGAGCTAGGTGGAGCATGACTCAAAATATTACCAGTATTATGGATTTATTCTTTGGGTTAAGGTATTTAATTGCCTGGTTGCAATGCAAATCACCCCATAGGAGTCTATGCTGATAAATTTGTAATTCTTTATGAAACAGACAAATCTCCAGAAGGATATAATTTTTCAAATTTACTTAAGAAAAGATTAAAAACCTGAGTAGATTAATTACCAAGAAAGAAATCAAAAAGCACTGATAAATAACTATTACCTGAAAAACACCCAGACCCAGGTTTTATAAGTTTTTCCCAAATTTTCAAAAGATGAAAAATTTCTGTGCTATAAAAAGCTATCCTAGAACATGATATTTTATTAGTAAATTGAGTGAATTTATTATGAAACTAGCATAACTGCTCTTCCAAAACTTTATAACAATAGTTCCAAAAGAGGCCAGGCACAGTGGCTCACACCTATAATACCAGCACTTTGGGAGGCCAAGGTGGGTGGACCACTTGAGCCCAGGAGTTTGAGACCAGCCTGGGCAACATGGCAAAACCTCCTCTCTACAAAAAATACAAAAGTTAGCAGGGGGTGTGGTGTGCACCTGTAGTCCCAGTTCCTCAGGAGGCTGAGGTGGGAGGCTCTATTGAGCCCAGGAGATTGAGGCTGCAATCTAGCCTGGGTGACAGACCAAGACCTTGTCTCAAAAAATAATTTAAAAAAAATTTTTTTTAAATAACAGATGCTGGCAAGCTTCTGCAGAAAAGGGAACACTTATATACTGCTGGTGGGAATGTAAATTAGTTCAGCCACTGTGGAAAGCAGTTTGGAGATTTTTCAAAGAACTTACAACTACCATTTAGTCCAGCAACCCCATTATTGGGTATATACCCAAATGAATAAAAATTTGTTCTACCATAAACACACATACACACATATGTTCATTGCTGCATGATTCACAATAGTAAAGACATGGAATCAACCTAGATGCCCATCAACATTATACTGGATAAAGAAAACGTGGTGAGGGTGGCACCAAGATGGCCGAATAGGAAAAGCTCCAGCCTTCAGCTCCCAGCGTGAGCAACACAGAAGACGGGTGATTTCTGCATTTCCAACTGAGGTACCAGGTTCATCTCACTGGGGCATATCGGACCGTGGGTGCAGGACAGTGGGTGTAGCCCAACAAGCGAGAGCCAAAGCAGGGCGAGGCATCACCTCACCCAGGAAGCACAAGGGGGAAGGGAATTCCCTTTCCTAGCCAAGGGAAACCATGACACACAACACCTGGAAAATCAGGTCACTCCCACCCTAATACTGCGCTTTACCAAGGGTCTTAACAAATGGCACACCAGGAGATTATATCCCACACCTGGCTTGGAGGGTACCACGCCCATTGAGCCTCCCTCATTGCTATCACAGCAGTCTGAGATCTAACTGCAAGGTGACAGAGAGGCTGGGGGAGGGGCGCCCGCCATTGCTGAGGCTTAAGTAGGTAAACAAAGTGGTGGGAAGCTTGAACTAGGTGGAGCCCACTGCAGCTCAAGGAGGCCTGCCTGCCTTGTAGACTCCACCTCTGGGGACAGGGCATAGCCAAACAAGAGGCAGCAGAAACCTCTGCAGATGTAAATGTCCCTGTCTGACAGCTTTGAAGAGAGTATATTTCTCCCAGCAGAGTTTGAGATCTGAGAACAGACAGACTGCCTGCTCAAGTGGGTCCCTGACCCCCGAGTAGCCTAACTAGGAGACATCCCACACTAGGGGCAGACTGACACCTCACACCTCACACGGCCAGGTACACCTCTGAGACGAAGCTTCCAGAGGAATGATCAGACAGAACATTTGCTATTCAGCAATATTCACTCTTCTGCAACCTCCACTGCTGATACGCAGGCAAACAGGTTCGGAGTGGACCTCCAGCAAACTCCAACAGACCTGCAGCTGATGGTTCTGACTGTTAGAAGGAAAACTAACAAACAGAAAGGACATCCACACCAAAACCCCATCTGTACGTCACCATCATCAAAGACCAAAGGTAGACAAAACCACAAAGATGGGGAAAAAGCAGTGCAGAAAAGCTGAAAATTCTAAAAATCAGAGTGCCTCTCCCCCTCCAAAGGAACATAGCTCCTCACCAGCAATGGAACAAAGCTGGACAGAGAATGACTTTGATGAGTTGAGAGAAGAAGGCTTCAGTGATCAAACTTCTCCAAGCTAAAGGGGGAAATACGAACCCAGCACAAAAAAACTAAAAACCTTGAAAAAAGATTTGACGAATGGCTAACTAGAATAACTAATGTAGAGAAGTCCTTAAATGATCTGATAGAGATGAAAACCATGACACAAGAAATACATGACAAATGCACAAGCTTCAGTAACCGACTCGATCAACTGGAAGAAAGGGTATCAGTGATTGAAGATCAAATGAATGAAATGAAGCGAGAAGAGAAGTTTAGAGAAAAAAGAGTACAAAGAAATGAACAAAACCTCCAAGAAACACGGGACTATGTGAAAAGACCAAATTTACATCTGATTGTTGTACCTGAAAGTGACGCGGAGAATGGAACCAAGTTGGAAAACACTCTGCAGGATATTATCCAGGAGAACTTCCCCAACCTAGCAAGGCAGGCCAACATTCAAATTCAGGAAATACAGAGAACCCCACAAAGATACTCCTCGAGAAGAGCAACTCCATGACACATAATTGTTAGATTCACCAAAGTTGAAATGAAGGAAAAAACGTTAAGGGCAGCCAGAGAGAAAGGTCGGGTTACCCACAAAGGGAAGCCCATCAGACTAACAGCAGATCTCTCGGCAGAAACTCTATAAGCCAGAAGAGAGTGGGGGCCAATATTCAACATTCTTAAAGAAAAGAATTTCAACTCAGAATTTCATATCCAGCCAAACCAAGTTTCATAAGTGAAGGAGAAAAAAAATCTTTTACAGACAAGTAAATGCTGAGAGATTTTGTCACCACCAGGCCTGCTCTACAAGAGCTCCTGAAGAAAGCACTAAACATGGAAAGGAACAACCAGTACCAGCCACTGCAAAAACATGCCAAAATGTAAAGACCATTGATGCTAGGAAGAAGCTGCATCAACTAATGAGCAAAATAACCAGCTAACATCATAATGACAGGATCAAGTTCACACATAACAATATTAACCTTAAATGTAAACGGGCTAAATGCTCCAATTAAAAGACACAGACTGGCAAATTGGATAAAGAGTCAAGACTCATCAGTTTGCTGTATTCAGGAGACCCATCTCATGTGCAGAGACACACATAGGCTCAAAATAAAGGGATGGAGGAAGATCTACCAAGAAAATGGATAACAAAAAAAGGCAGGGGTTGCAATCCTAGTCTCCGATAAAACAGACTTTAAACCAACAAATATCAAAAGAGACAAGAAGGCCATTACATTATGGTAAAAGGATCAATTAAACAAGAAGAGCTAACTATCCTAAATATATATGCACCCAATACAGGAGCACCCAGATTCATAAAGCAAGTCCTTAGAGACTTACAAAGAGACTTAGACTCCCACACAGTAATTATGGGAGACATTAACACCCCACTGTCAACAGTAGACAGATCAACAAGACAGAAAGTTAACAAGGATATCCAGGAATTGAACTCAACTCTGCACCAAGCAGACCTAATAGACATCTACAGAACTCTCCACCCCAAATCAACAGAATATACATTCTTCTCAGCACCACATTGCACTTATTCCAAAATTGACCACATAGTTGGAAGTAAAGCACTCCTCAGCAAATGTACAAGAACAGAAATTATAACAAACTGTCTCTCAGACCACAATGCAATCAAACTAGAACTCAGGATTAAGAAACTCAATCAAAACGCTCAACTACATGGAAACTGAACAACCTGCTCCTGAATGATTACTGGGTCCATAACAAAACGAAGGCAGAAATAAAGATGTTCTTTGAAACCAATGAGAACAAAGATACAATATACCAGAATCTCTGGGACACATTTAAAGCAATGTGTAGACGGAAATTTATAGCACTAAATGCCCACAAGAGAAAGCAGGAAAGATCCAAAATTGACACCCTAACATCACAATTAAAAGAACTAGAGAAGCAAGAGCAAACACATTCAAAAGCTAGCAGAAGGCAAGAAATAACTAAGATCAGAGCAGAACTGAAGGAGATAGAGACACAAAAAACCCTTCAAAAAATCAATGAATCCAGGAGCTGGTTTTTTTAAAAGATCAACAAAACTGATAAATCACTAGCAATACTAATAAAGAAGAGAAGAGAGAAGAATCAAATAGATGCAATAAAAATGATAAAGGGGATATCACCACTGATCCCACAGAAATACAAACTACCATCAGAGAATACTATAAACACCTCTATGCAAATAAACTAGAAAACCTAGAAGAAATGGATAAATTCCTGGACACATACACTCTCCTAAGACTAAACCAGGAAGAAGTTGAATCCCTGAATAGACCAATAGTAGGCTCTGAAATTGAGGCAATAATTAATAACCTACCAACCAAAAAAAAGTCCCAGACCAGACGAATTCACAGCCGAATTCTACAGGAGGTACAAGGAGGAGATGGTACCATTCCTTCCGAAATTATTCCAATCAATAGAAAAAGAGGGAATCCTCCCTAACTCATTTTATGAGGCCAACATCATCCTGATACCAAAGCCTGGCAGAGACACAACAAAAAGGGAATTTTAGACCAATATCCCTGATGAACATTGATGCAAAAATCCTCAATAAAATACTGGCAAATCGAATCCAGCAGCACATCAAAAAGCTTATCCACCATGATCAAGTGGGCTTCATCCCACTTGATCATGGTGGATAAGCTTTTTGATGTGCTGCTGGATCATCCTGGGATGCAAGGTTGGTTCAACATATGCAAATCAATAAACGTAATCCAACATATAAACAAAACCAAAGATAAAAACCACATAATTATCTCAATAGATGCAGAAAAGGCCTTTGACAAAATTCAACAGCCCTTCATGCCAAAAATTCTCAATAAATTTGGTATTGATGGAACATATCTCAAAATAATAAGAGCTATTTATGACAAACCCACAGCCAATATCATACTGAATGGGCAAAAACTGGAAGCGTTCCCCTTGAAAACTGGCACAAGACAGGGATGCCCTCTCTCACCACTCCTATTCAACATAGTGTTGGAAGTTCTGGCCAGGGAAATCAGGCAAGAGAAAGAAATAAAGGGTATTCAGTTAGGAAAAGAGGAAGTCAAATTCCCTGTTTGCAGATGACATGATTGTACATTTGGAAAACCCCATCATCTCAGCCCAAAATCTCCATAAGCTGATAAGCAACTTCAGCAAAGTCTCAGGATACAAAATCGATGTGCAAAAATCGCAATCATTCTTACATACCAATAACAGACAAACAGAGAGCCAAATCATGAGTGAACTCTCATTCACAATTGCTTCAAAGAGAAAAAAATACCTAGGAATCCAACTTACAAGGGATGTAAAGGACCTCTTCAAGGAGAACTACAAACCATTGCTCAACAAAATAAAAGAAGACACAAACAAATGGAAGAACATTCCATGCTCATGGATAGGAAGAATCAATATCTTGAAAATGACCATACCTCCCAAGGTAATTTATAGATTCAATGCCATCTCCATTAAGCTACCAATGACTTTCTTCACAGAATTGGGGAAAAAACTACTTTAAAGTTCATATGGAACCAAAAAAGAGCCCATATTGCCAAGACAATCCTAAGCCAAAAGAACAAAACTGGAGGCATCACTCTACCTGACTTCAAACTGTACTACAAGGCTACAGTAACCAAAACAGCAAGGTACTGGTACCGAAACAGACATATAGACCAACGGAACAGAACAGAGAACTCAGAAATAATACCACACATCTACAACCATCTGATCCTTGACAAACCTGACAAAAACAAGAAATGGGGAAAGGATTTCCTATTTAATAAATGGTGCCAAGAAAACTGGCTAGCCATAAGCAGAAAGCTGAAACTGGATCCCTTCCTTACACCTTACACAAAAATTAATTCAAGATGGATTAGAGACTTAAATGTTAGACCTAAAACCATAAAAACCCTAGAAGAAAACCTAGGCAATAACATTCAGGACACAGGCATGTGCAAGGACTTCATGACTGAAACACCAAAAGCAATGGCAACAGAAGCCAAAATTGACAAATGGGATCTAATTAAACTAAAGAGCTTCTGCACAGCAAAAGAAACTACTATCAGAGTGAACAGGCAACCTAAGGAATGGGAGAAAATTTTTGCAATCTAGTCATCTGACAAAGGGCTAATATCCAGAACCTACAAAGAACTCAAACAAATTTATAAGAAACAAACAAACAACCCCATCAAAAAGTGGGCAAAGGATATGAACAGACACTTCTCAAAAGAAGACATTTATGCAGCCAACAGACACATGAAAAACTGCTCACCATCACTAGCCATCAGAGAAATGCAAATCAAAACCACAATGAGATACCATCTCACACAAGTTAGAATGGCCATCATTAAAAAGTCAGGAAACAACAGGATGTGGAGAAATAGGAACACTTTTACACTGTTGGTAGGACTGTAAACTAGTTCAACCATTGTGGAAGACAGTGTGGCAATTCCTTAAGGATCTAGAACTAGAAATACCATTTGACCCAGCCATCCCATTACTGGGTATATACCCAAAGGATTATAAATCATGCTGCTATAAAGACACATGCACACGTATGTTTACTGCAGCACTATTCACAATAGTAAAGACTTGGAACCAACCCAAATGTCCATCAATGACAGACTGGATAAAGAAAATGTGGCACATATACACCATGGAATACTATGCAGCCATAAAAAAGGATGAGTTCATGTCCTTTGTAGGGACATGGATGCAGCTGGAAACCATCATTCTCAGCAAACTATGGCAAGAACAGAAAACCAAACACCACATGTTCTCACTCATAGGTGGGAATTGAACAATGAGAACACTTGGACACAGGAAGGGGAACATCATACACTGGGGCCTGTTGTGGGGTGGGGGGAGGAGGGAGGGATAGCATTAGGAGATATACCTAATGTAAATGACGAGTTAATGGGTGCAGCACACCAACATGGCACATGCATACATATGTAATAACAAACCTGCACATTGTGCACATGTACCCTAGAACATAAAGTATAATAAAGAAAAGTCAAAAAGAAATTTAAAAATCAAGAACAATACAATTTTAAAAATACAAAATTTAAAATACAGTATAACAACTATTTACATAGCATTTACATTGTACCAGGTGTTACAAGTAATCTGAAGACAATTTAAAATATATGGGAGGATGTGCATAGATTATATGTAAACTCCATGTAATTTGTAAACATTTTTAGTGACACAGATGATTGTACATATTTATGGGGTACATGGTGATGTTTTGATACATACAATGTACAGTGATTAGATCAGAGTAATTAGAAATATCCATCATCTCAAATACATCATTTCTTTGTCCTGAGAACATTTACTATCCTAGCTATTTGAAACTATATATTGTTAACTGTAGTCATCCTACAGTGTATAGAACACTAGAATTTATCCCTACTATCTAGCTATCATGTTGTATCCTTTAATAAATCCCTCCCTATCCTTCATTTTCCCCTACCTTCCCCAGCCTCAAGTCCTCAATGCTACTTTTTACTTCTACAAGACCAAGACCAACTATTTTTTAGCTTGTGCATATGAGTAAGAACATGCAGTATTTAACTTTCTGTTCCTGGCTTATTTCACTTAACATAATGTGCTCCACTTCCACTCATATTGCTGTCAATGACAAGATTGCATTCCTTTTTATAGCTGAATAACATTCCATTGTGTATATGTGCCATTCATCTGTTGTTAGACACCTAGGTTGATTCCATATTTTGGCTATTGTGAATAGTGCTGCAATAAACACGGTAAAATAGATGTCTCTTCAATATATTGATTTCCTTTCCTTTAGATAAATGCTCAGTAGTGGATTACTGGATCATATAGTAGTTCTAGTTGTAGTTTTTTGGGGTTGTTTTTTGCTTGTTTTTAGAGATAGGATCTCACTCCGTTACCCAAGCTAGAGAGCAGTGGCATGATCATAGCTCACTGAAGCCTCAACCTCCTGGGCTCAAGCAATCTTCCCGCCTCAGCCTCCTGAGTAGTCAAGGTGACAGGTGCACACCACCAGGTTCAGATTTTTTTTTTTACGTTTTGTAGAGATGGGGTCTTGCTATGTTGCCCAGGCTGGTCTCAAACTCCTGGATTCAAGTGATCCTCCCATCTCAGCCTCCCAAAGTGCCTGGGATTACAGGCATAAGGCACAGTACCTAGGTATATTTGTAGTTTTTGAGGAACTTCCATACTGTTCTCCAGAGTGGCTTATTAATAGTTTATAGTATTATTCATAGTTTACAGCTCCAACAACAGTGTATATGAGTTCCCTTTTCTTTGCATCCTCTCCAGCATTTTTTTTTTTTTTTTTGTCTTTTTGATAATAGCCATCCTAACTGGGGTGAGATCCTACCTCATTGTGGTTTTGATTTGTATTTCCTAATGATTAGGGATGTTGAGCATTTTTTCATATTTGCCCTTTTATGTCTTCTTTTGAGAAATTTCTGTTCAGATCATTTGCTCATTTTTAATCCATTGCTTTGTGGGGGGTTGCTATTGAAATATTTGAGTTCCTAATATATTCTGGATATTAATCCTCTGTCAGATAGCTAGCAAATATTTTCTCCCATTCTGTAGGTTGTCTTTTCAATCTGTTGATTATTTGCTTTGCTGTGCAGAAGCTTTTTAATTTGATATAATCCCATTTGCTTCTTTTTGTTTTCTTTGCCTGTGCTTTTGAGGTTATTCATAGTCTTTTCCCAGACCAATGTCTAAATCATTTCCCTGATCTATATTTTCTCTAGTAGTTTTATAGTTTTGGGTCCTACATTCAGGTTTTTAATCCATCTTGACTTGATTTTTGTATAGGATGAGAGGTAGGGCATCTAGTTTCATTCTTCTGCATATGTATATCCAGTTTTCCCAGCACCATTTTATATAAGGGACTTGAGCATCTGCAGATTTTGGTATCCACAGCAGGTCCTGGAATTAATCTACCACAGATACGAAGGGACAACTAAAGTTGTCTCTTAGGGTTTCTGTGAGTATTAAAGAGATACCACATGGAAAACACTTGGAACCATGTCTGGCATGTAGCAAGTACTCAATAAATGCTAACTCTTCATATTGCTGCTGAGATTAAGAATGCTTGAAGTGACCAGGCACGATGGCTCATGCCTGGGAGGCTGAGGCAAGAGGGTTACTTGAGCCCAGGAGTTTAAAAACAGCCTGGGCAAAAAGTGAGACCCTATCTCTTTAAAAAAAAAAAAAAAAAGCTTGCAGCCTGTTGAATGCTGCCTTGTTTGTGGAGTATCAGGTATGTAGAAGAAGAGTCCTGGCCAAAGCTTTGAAACGACTGCTGTAAGATCCCAATTAAATGTTCAGCCTCCTACTGTCTTCTTCCTTTCCTCATGCACCTACTCAACAAGCAATTCTCAAGCCTGTCCTGCGCCTCTATGGTGGCTCTGTGCTTGAAGCTCCAGTGAACCCACCAGAAGCTTGCTATTATCCCTGCCCTCCTGGAACTTACATTCTGAAAGGAAAGCAAACTCATCATCCATGACACTGAGGACAAGGCCAGGCAGGAGGCACCACAGCCAATCTGCAAGGACTTAGGAAGGAAGCAGTCTCTGCAGCCTGTTTCTTGTGATCCAGGAAGACCAGAATTCTTCCTCAGCAACTTCCATCTCTCCTTGCCACAGTGTGTCCCAAGCACACAAGTGATGCCATCATTCCCAGCTGGTTCTTCTCTCCCTGTTAAGCCCCACTTGGGCTTTCCCAGTCTCCTTGGGTCAAAGATTCTTCAAATACTTCCTCTGAATCAAGAATCTTTTCTCTTAACCTTTCTTGTTTTGTCTCTGGCTGTCACTTTTTCCCCTGTATATACTACACCTACTTCTCCTCTTAATCTTTTACTCAGTAAATATCTGGAACATCACAAGTAAACAAGTATCTTGTAAGTTTACATTTCACACACATAAGGCCAAGAGCTCCCTGGGGACAAGGATCGTCTTGTTCAACTGTGTAGTTCCCACAATACCTGGCTTAGTACTTCTCTGTGCCCCAAAGGAATACATACATGAAGAAGTGGGCTTTCATCACAAATTCCTCAGGGTCTACAACAGAAATAGGCTTTTTAAACTGACCATTTTGTTCTAACAGTCTCTGATCCCCACTCCAGCTAAAGGTACTTGTATTTCCATCCTCACCCATTAGCTGGCCAGCCCAGGGCCAAAGCTAATGGGTGAGGATGGAAATACAAGCACCTTCAACATCTGCTACACCAATTTCTTCCTGGTGGGTTTCTCTGGACTACGAGAGTGGTGGCCCCTCCTGGTCCTGCCTCTTGTCTTCCTCTATGTGACCATCATCTCTGTCAATGCCCTGGTCATCCACATGGTGGTTGCCCAGCAACATCTGCATCAGCCTATGTATATGCTCATCACTCTGCTCCTGGCTGTCAACATTTGTGCTGCCACAGCCATGATGCCTAAAATGCTGGAGGGCTTTGTGCATTATGCTAACCCCATATCGCTGCATGGCTGCCTGGCCCAGGTGTTCTTTATCTACTTCACCTTCCTCCTGGACTACAACCTCCTCTGGCCATGGCCCTGAACTGCTACGTGGCCATCTGCCACCCACTCTGCTATTCTGACCTGATGACCTCCCAGCTGCTGGGACTGCTGGCCATTCTTGCCTTGACATAGAGCCTGGGAGTGGCAGTACCCTTGGTGGTGCTAACTGCAAAAGACCAATTCTGCTGGACAGCAGTGATTCGACACTTCACCTGTGAGTACATTGCACTGCTAAGCATAGCTTGTGGAGACCTGACCTTCAACTGGCTGGGGCTGGCTATGTGGTTGGTCACTGTAACCTCTGATCTGGCCCTGCTGGGGACCTCCTACACCTACATCATCTATGCTGCCTTCCGGATCTCTTCTTGGGGAGCCCAAGCCAAGGCCTTACACATGTGTGGCTCCCACTTATTGGTCATCCTCACCATCTACCTCTCTGGTCTTTCCACTTCCATCATCTTCTGAGTAGCCAAGACTGTGTCCCAGGATGTCCAGAATCTACTCAGTGCCATATACTTGCTGCTTCCAGGGGCCTTGAATCCTGTCATTTACATCGTGAGTACTAGGGAGATCCAGCAACATGGAGGAAAGATGCTCTGTGGAAAGGAAACAGCTTAGAAGGCTGGGGAGAAGCCAAAGAGGCTGCAGAACATGAGAGTGGAAACTGCCAGGGTGAGAGGACTTTACTAACTTGGGAAGTTGAGGCTATGATCTCTGAGAAGAGATAAGCAGGCAGTACTCAGGGACAGGCTCAAATTTCCTCAGCAGATTATGGGCTCAACAATAGGTTCCCTCTTGGTCAACTGTTGCTTGTTAAATTCTTAGAATGTTCTTTGTTTTCACACCCAGTAATAAAATTGCATTTACCTATGTATCCTTCTTAGTTTATTTTCTCTGTCCTCTTTCTCCCAAATCCTGAGAAAGTCCCAACTAATATCTAGATGTATGGGACTTCACTAAGGGAGTCTTATAGAGCAAGTCATACACAGACCACAACCTGCCTGCCCTAAACATCTAGTCTGAAACAAATAAACAGACAGGCACTTCCCTAGGGCCCAGTCTCTCCCAAACATAGCCTAAGCTTGACATGAAGTTTATTCTGACCTAATACACAGGTCAGCCTGAGGCTTCCAGTCTAATTCAAGTAGCAGGCTGGGTTCTAGAGTCCAGTCAGTCCCAAACACAGGTTTCCTGAGATCCCACAGCTGTACAGGCACACAGGTCAGGTTTACCCTGTGATGTCCAGTCTAACCCACACAAATAGGTCAGGTCCTGCCCAAGGGTCCCCAGTCTGTTATACACCCAGAACACCTTCTTCAGGGTCCCAGTCTGACCCAAAGACCAGAGTAGACTCTACCCTGGGGAATCCAAACTCAGCCAAACACACAGATCAGATTTTGAGGCCTCCATGCTGACCTCAGGCACACAGATAGGGTCCTGCACTGGAGCCCAAGTCTGACCCAAAGACCAGACTAAGCCCTGATCTGGGATCCAGATCCAAGTTGGAACCAAAGCTATAGTTAGGCCATTCTTCCCTTGACAGCCAATGTGATCTACCTAAAAGCTAACTCCTGCTTAAAAGACTTCTACAGCTCTGGCTGGACACAGTGGCTCACACCTGTAATCCCAGCACTTTGGGAGGCCAAGGCAGGCAGATCACTTGAGGCCAGGAGTTTGAGATCAGCTTGGCCAACATGGCGAAAGCCCGTCTCTACCAAAAATACAAAAATTAACCCGGTGTGGTAGCGTGTGCCTGTAGTCCTGGCTACTTGGAAGGCTGAGGCAGGAGAATCACTTGAACCCAGGAGGCAGAGGCTGCAGTGAGCCAAGATCGAGCCACTGCACTCCAGCCTGGGCAACAGAGCGAGACTCTGTCTCAAAATTAAAAAACAACAATAACAAAAAAGCAACTCCCACAGCTCCTTATCATCTACGGAAGGGAAGTGTTCAGGTAATGTTCCAGAAAAGGGCTGTGGTGCCTGCACACTGCACAGAATCATCTACTAAACAAGCCTGAGTTTTCTCTTCCTCTGTCAGTTGATCATAGGGAACTCCCCATGAGGCCATAGGTGTAGGCTGAGGAAGAAAAGGCAGTGTAGCAGAATTGGAGACCTCAGGCTTTTGGGTCACTTCTTCATGGTCACTTGTGCCTTCAGGGTTTGCTTGATATTGATTTTGTATATATCACTTCCATTTGATGATGGACTGCTGCTGTGCATGCTCAGCTTTATGGCAAGTTGAATCAGACAACAGCCAGCTCAAGTCACATGGTAATGTTGTGGCTCATGGTTAAGTGTTCAGTCTCTACTGAGGCAAACCAAAAGCTGTTTCTCAAAAGGAGAGTAGTTATGCACAGGGGATGATGGCAGGGCTTTGATCCAAAATCCTAAGCACCTGTCCTGTGATTCACTTACAGGGGTCTGCCAAAGGCTCCAATAAGCATCTCTATCTGCCATGGCCACTTCAAGCACCATTGGATCTGAGGGATCAGATGGCCCAAGTAGCAGAGAAACTTCCCTGGCAGCCTGGACCTGTGGCAGTGCTATCTCTTGTTCTGGGCCCCAGAACTAGCAGCTTTTGGTAAACAGGATGGAGTAGCATGCCCCAGTGTGCTGCTCCAAATGAAACCTAAATTCAATGGGAGTAATTAGATTTCAGAGTGGCATATGGAGGCACTCAATTGCCATAACCAAGCTGGAAATGGTTACCATTTTTTACCTCCAAGACTCAAAGAGGTACACTAAGTATCATGCCTCTTTCTTGCTTGTAGGAGGGTCAGATGCAACAACTTATCCTTCACCTTAGAAAGGGTATCTCGAAATGCCTCACACTAGATGCCTAGAAATTGTCCTATGTAGAAGGTGGTCCTGAATTTTAGTGAGATTTCCCACCTTCTGACATGCAAGTATTCTACCAATGAGTCTAGAGTAGTCACTACTTCTTGCTCACAGGTCCAATTGATATAATGTCACCAATGTATTGGACCAGAGTGATCTCTTGTGGAACAGAAAGCTGATCAAAATCCTGTAAACTAAACTATGATGTAGGTTTGGAGAGTTTATATACCCATGAGGCAGGACAGTGAAGGTGTATTGCTGGCCTTGCTGGCTGAAAACAAACTTGTTTCAGGTGGTCTTTACTAAGGGGTATGAAGAAAAAAGCATTTGCCAGATCAATAGCTGCATACCAGGTACGAGGATATGTGTTAACTTGCTCAAGCAATAGAACTGCCTCTGGTTGGAGTCATCACCCAGTTAAGCTTATGATAATCTATTCTTTCTCCAAAATCCATATCTTCTGCAAAGGCCAGACAGGTGAGTTGAATGGGGATGGAGTGGAAATTATTTCTGCATACTTTAAGACCTTGATGGTGGCACTAATTTCTGGCATCCTTCCAGGAATGCAATATTGATTTTGGTTTATCATTTTCCTAGGTAGAGGCAGTTCTAGTGGCTTCCACTTGAACTTTCCCACTATTATAGCCCTCACTCAAGTCAGAGAACCAATATGGTTGGTTCTCTGTGTCCGTTGCTGAGTGTATCTATTTCAATTATGCATTCCCGAACTGCATAGTGAAATAACCACAGGATGGTTTCAGGGATCCCTGGAGCCACTGTGAGACAGACTGGAGCTAAAACTCCATTGATCACCTGATCTCCATAAGCTCCTACTCCAATTGGAAGACCACAGTGACATTTTAGTTACCTGGAACTAGTGTCAGCTTAGAGTCTGTGTCCAGTAATCTTCAAAAGGTTTGATTATCTTTTTCCCAATGTAGTTACTAGTAAAAGGCCATAGATCCTTCTGGGAAAGGCTGGGAGAAAGATTTAACAGTATATATCTTTGACAGTGCAGTGGGATCCTTCCTCAAGGGGACTTGGTCTCCCTTTCATTTGAGGGGTTCTGGGTCTGTAAACCAGTTCAAATCTGGGAATTGACAGAGGGGCCATAATTCTGGTTTTATTATTCAAATTAGATTTGTTCACTTAACCTAAAACTCTTCTGCTTATATAGATCAAGTTAGAATTTAATAGATTCCCCACGTATTTCACCTCGAGGAACTCCATGATCACCTAGCCAAACCATATCTCTGTGAGTCAGACTTGTTTTTTTGGTTTTGTTTGTTTGTTTGTTTGTTTTTGGAGACAGAGTCTTGCTCTGTCACCTAGGCTGGAGTGCAGTGGCACCATCTCAGCTCACTGAAGCCTCTGCCTCCTGGGTTCAAGCAATTCTCCTGCCTCAGCCTCCCAAGTAGCTGGGACTACAGATGCACACCACCACACCAGGTTAATTTTTGTATTTTTGGTAGAGACAGGCTTTCACCATGTTGGCCAGGCTGATTTCAAACTCTTGGCCTCAAGTGATCTGCCCACCTCGGCTTCCCAAAGTGCTGGGATTACAGGTGTGAGCCACTGCGTCTGGCCTAGTCAGACAATTCTGATTGCTGCTTTAACTCTGCTGTCCATTACAGTAACCATTTGAACTACTTCCTCTATAGTATACCAAGGCAGGACTGGCATTTCAATTTCATTTAGGGCAAATTTTGGTTCATGTTTCAACCAAGCAACCAACCAGCTAGAGCAGGATCTTTTTGATCCCCCATGCTGCAATATTAAATCCAAAATCTCTGCTTTGTGGGCCCCTATCAATAAACACTGCCTGATCCAACTTTATGTTCCTTCCACCATTATTACGTACCCTACTATCCATTTCCACACATATTCTCAAATGGGAAGAGTCATGTAGTTCTTTTTGAGTGTAGCACACCTCCTATATCTCACTTAGTACCTCACCTTTGGGGCCTGCTGGGACTTGGATCTAGTTACAGGTTTAGAAGGAAAGAGGGGTGGTCAGGGTGGGTCCTGAGGACAATCAGCAGAGTCCTGTAAGGCAATTATCTCAGAGGAAGACATTAGTTTCCTCAGGGAAAGCAGTTAATGTCAATTAGATATAATCAGATTGGGTAAATCAGTTATCTCTGCTTCTACTGGCAATGCAGACGCATCAGAATTTAGAGATTCAATATTACCAGCTTCATCAGGATCTTCCCATGAGTCATCATTCCAATTTTCATGATCCCATTCATTCCCAGTCAATATCCTCACTTTAGTAGCAAAGGTACCCTGCAAGGCTGGGAATTCAATTTGCATTGTAACTCAGGCACTTGCAAAATGAGATTCTGGGTTTGGTTTCAGAAATCTCAACTCTGCAGCTACAGAAGGTAAAGTTTCTTTCAAACCCGACAGACAAATGTTCAGGTCTAGTACTTAAGTTGAGAATTCAAATCCCTGAAGTCATCCTTTTCTTTCTCCAATTTATCCAGTGCAATTAAGAGCAAGCAGCCAATCTTATTAGTTTGACAAAAAGGTTTGAAGGTATACATATATCTCTGTCAAAACATTAACTGAACACGCACTAAAGGAACAAAGACTTTGGCGATCATACGTGATAAAGAATAGTCTCTGCAAAATTAGTTTGGGCTGGGCACTGTGGCTCACACTTGTAATGCCAGCTCTTTAGGGGGCTGAGGTGGGTGGATCAGTTGAGGCCAGGAGTTCGACACCAGCCTGGCCAACATAGCGAAACCCCATTTCTACTAAAAACACAACAAATAGCCAGACATGGTGGTGCACACCTGTAATCTCAGCTACTCAGGGGACTAAGGCATGAGAATTGCCTGAATCCAGAGGCAGAGGATGCGGTTAGCCGAGATCACACCACTGCATTCTGGCCTGGGTGACACAGCGAGACACTGTCTTAAAAAAAAAGTTTGGAAATGTCTCAAATGGAATACTACAGTCTTCAACATAGCAATGAAACAAAAAACAGTAAGCTCTGGAGTAGAAGAATCTGATTACTGGAGTTACCTCATTATAATAGTCAATTTCAACAACAAAAATCACAAGGCATACAAAATAAAAGAAAGAAAACATGGCCCATTCAAAGTAACAAGAAAAAATGACAGACACCATCCCTGAGAAAGCCAAGACATTGGATTTACTCAACAAAGACATTAAAACAACTGTATTAAATATACTCAAAGAGCTAAAGGAAAAGATGAACAAATAAATAAAGGAAATCAGAAAAACAATTATTAACAAAATCAGAATATCAACAGAGACAAAAATTACAAAGAAGAATAAAAATTCTGGAGTTGAAAATAACTGAAATGAAAAATTCACTAGAGGAGCACAATAGATTTGGGCAGGAAGAAGAGAGAATCAGAAAACTGGAAGATAGGACACTGAAATTATCAAGTCTGGGAATAGAAAAAATAAAGAAAAGTAAATAACGCCTAACAGACCTATGGAAGACCATGAAGTCGACCAATAGATGCACTATGGAAGTCCCTATAAGGAGAGAGAAAAGGGAAGAAAAATTATCTAAATAATGGCCAAAAACAACCCAAATTTAACAAAAGACGTGAATCTACAAATCCAGTAAGCCCAGTAAGTCCCAAGTAGGATAAAGATAAACTCAGAGACCCACACCAAGACACATTATAATGAAATTGTCAAGTCACTAAGATGGCTATTATAAAAAATATGAGCTGGGTGTGGTGACTCACACCTGTAACCCCAAGACTTTGAGAGGCTGAGATGGGAGGATTGTTTGAGCCCAGGAGATTGAGGCTGCAGTGAGCTATGATGGTACCACTGCACTCCAGCCTGGGCAACAGAGCAAGACCTTGTATCGAAAAACGAAACAAAACAAAAACAAAAATATAAAAAATAAGTGTTGGTGAAGATGTGGAGAAAATGGTACCCTATTGTATTGCTGGTGGAAATGTAAAATAATGTAGCTGCTATGGAAAAGTTTGGTAGTTCCTCAAAAAGTTAAAGATAGAATTACCATAATTTCCAGCAACTGTATACATAACCACACATACCCATGTATACCCCTGTACACATACCCAAACGAATTGAAAGCAGGAACTCAATACTTTTAAGCCAGTGTTCACAACAGCATTAGTCAAAATTCCTTAAAAGGAGGAAAGAACCCAAATGTCCATCAAAAGATAAGTGGATTAACAAAGTGTGGTAGCCTAGGTGTGGAGACTCATGCATGTAATTCCAGCACTTTGGGAGGCTAAGGCAAGTAGATCCTCTGAGACCAGCCTGGCCAACATGGTGAAACCCTGTCTCTACCAAAAATACAAAAATTATCCTGGCATGGTGGCATGCACCTATAGTCCCAGCTACTTGGGAAGCTGAGACACAAGAATCACTTATCACTTGAACCCAGGATGTAGACACTGTAGTGAGCCAAGCCAAGATCGTACAGCCTGGATGACAGAGCAAGACTCTGTCTCAAAAAAAAAAAAAAAAGTGTGGCATACATAAAGAATGAAATTTGGATACATGCTATAAACTGTGAAAACATTATGCTAAATGAAATAAGCCAGACATGTATTCCATTTATACGAGGTACCTAGAATAGGCATATTCATAGAGACAGAAAGTAGAATAGAAGTCACCAGGGACTTAGGGGCAGGGAAATGAGGAGTTAAGGTTCTTATTGATACAGAGTTTCTGTTTGGGATGATGAAGTTCGGGAAACAAATAGTGGTGATGGTAGTATAACACTGTGAATGTGCTTAAGTCACTGAATTGTATGTTTAAACATAGGTAAAATGGTAAATTGTATGTTATGTATATTTCACTACAAGAAAAAGATAAAGAAAAAGGCATAATTTCCTCCCCGAATTCTCAAAGAACAGAAAATTTTTTTTCAAATTTGACTTTTTTATGAAAGTAAACGACAAAATTAATCTCATACAATCACTTAGAAATGTTTAGCTTTATTTCAGAATAACCTATAGGACCATATCCAAATAAAGGTCCTATCAGTACTTCTCAAGAGTTATCACTCAGTTTTGCTTCTAGAGACCCACCAGTCAAAGCAGTAAAACTAAATCTCCTTAACAAAACTGAAGTCATCAGAAAATCAGTGCTAAAGGGGTGATGAAACTTTACTTAATCACTCCCTGTATGCAAGAAGACTTATTGCATTCCTAAAACTTCTACTTTGATTCCCAATATATCTGTGTTTTTTTTTTTTTTTTCTTTTTTTCAAAAGCATCATTTTGGTGAAAATTCCAATATATGAGTTTAAAAAAAAAAAATCATTATCATCGTAACAGTACTTTAAATCAATTATTCCTTTTGCCTGCAACAGGGTCCAGCAAAGCCTTACCACCTCAAGCAAAATCCACTACACCTATCTATGCTCAAGAAGTAGTTTGGCTACTGAAGACATGCTGGTCTCTTCCAAGCCTTTCCTCAGGATCCACACATCAGACATTCATCTCTATTCTCCAAAGAGCACACCATGGCTGCTGTGTTCCTCTCCTTCTCTTCTTCCTCCTTTGATACCTTTTCCTTATCTTTTAGCTTCTCCTTATTTAGAGTGAACTGGATTGGATTAGCCGCTGGTCTTGTCCTTAAATAATACATCCCAGTCTTCAAACCCTATAAGGAAAGTAAAGACAATGATTAGGAGAAACTCTGTGAGAATACTAGACATTCCTGGCTGGGCGCTGTGGCTCACACCTGTAATCCCAGCACTTTGGGAGGCCAATGTGGGTGGATCACTTGAGGTCAGGAGTTTGAGACCAGCCTGGCCAATATGGTGAAACCCCGTCTCTACTAAAAATAAAAAATTACCCAAGAGGGGTATTGCATGCCTGTAAATTTCAGCTACTTAGGAGGCTGAGGTTGCAGTGAGCCAAGATTGTACCACTGTACTCCAGCCTGGGCAACAGAGCAAGACTCTGTCTAAAAAAATATAAAATAAAATAAAATAATAACATTAAAATAAAATAAAATAAAATGCATTCCTGGCCAGGCACAGTGACTAACACCTGTAATCCTAGCACTTTGGGAGGCCGAGGCAGGTGAATTGCTTGAGACCACCCTGGCCAATATGGCAAAACCCCATCTCTATTAAAAATACAAAAATTAGCCGGGCGTGGTAGCACACGCTTGTGATCCCAGCTACTCAGGAGGCTAAGACACGAGAATCGCTTGAATCCAGGACAGAGGTTGCAGTGAGCCGAGATCACGCCACTGTACACCAGCCTGGGCAACAGAGTGAGTCTCTGTCTCAAAATACATACATACATACATACATACTTACAGACAGACAGACATAAAATAAAACACATTCCCATGAACCAGATCAAACTTTTTTTAAACTTGGAATTCTATCTCCTCTAGGAGTACTCTCAAAAATGCTTTGCGAGTCAGATAGAAATACCCTGTTCTTTTCACCCCCAAAAACAGGCTTATCTCTTTGGAAAGGTCAAACATTTTTATTCTTTTGTCTTTGTTTTTATGTATATGACTTCCAAGTTTGCCCAAGACAACATGTCTGCCTTAGGTTATAACTATTTAGAGAGCTAGACTGTGTCTCTGTATAACAACAGACTAAAAGACTTCAAAGATAAAGATCATCATCTTCTATTCAGTATCCTCAGTGCTGGCACCTACTGGATGTTCAATAAATGTTAAATTAAAAAACAAATTTATAATTCTACTTAAATACCCAATACATTATCAGGGAATAAGAACATAATCTAAAATTACCGACTTTACAGCTGGCAATGACTAGGCTAAGTAATCTGGCTTTCACTTTATAAAGTGAGAAAACAATGGATGTTTTCGAATAGTGGGTTGAGGTGCGCAAAGTTTTATTTGAGGAATGGTGGTAATGCACACAAAATGGCTGGGAGCAGAGATATTAGAAGGAATAAGGTCAGTTTAGAGTAACAGCAGCAGAAAAGGAAGGAAGATATTTAAGAAATAATACAAAGGAACAGTCAACATAACTTGGTAATTATACAGAGAGTAAAGGAAGGAAAGGATCACAGGTAACTCCAAGTTTTCAAACCTAAGAAGGAAATAAACCTAACAGAAACAAGAAAATCCAAGGCAAGACCTTGATCTGGTACAAAAACCATCGGTTGGTTTTAATATTCTGGATTTGAACTTAAAGAACTTCTAGGTGATAATATTTAATGGGTGGCTAGAACATAAAATCATTCCAATGCCAAAATATCTCAAGCTGGCAATTAAGTCCTCCTTGATATTCTCTACCAACCTGCTTCCAGCCGTAGAAGTGCATACTAGTGAGTTTGCCATAGTTAGGCTCAGCAATGTGGATATTCAAAGATTGGCTTTGATCAATGAAAGCACCTCTCTCAGCTGCCATCTTGAGAACGGTTTTCTGAGAGATTTCCCACACAGTTTTATAAAGTTGCTTCAGGTCATCAGGAATTTCTGGTATGCTCTAAAGAAGGAAAACCAAATGTTTACTTTACTCCAGTTAAAGAAAGCAGTGTGTAATTAATAGAATAGTGACACAAGGTTTGACCCTGGTTTTACTTCCTTCCAGATCTGACCTTACTATTCAGTATCATATGATATGATCCTTATCAAGTTTACCAAGACTATTTAGGAAGTTGAACAAAACCCCATCTAACCAACCAAATATCAATCTGGTGACAGTAATTTCAGCATCCCTTTTTTGTTGATTTTTGATTTCCAATATATCTGTTTTTGAGAATTAAAAATTGGTTTATGACCCAAACATTCATTCTTCTAGAGGCACTTAAAGAAAGGAAAAGTCAGAGCTAAGCAGCAATAAATGACCCTTGAGTTTTGCAGAAAACACAAAAACCAAGGGCTGTAATTCACAGGGATCAAGGTAAGCAATGAGATAAAACCCTTTAAATAAGCTAGGATTCCAAACTCCCTTTGGAATCCAAATAAATCAGGTTTTCTTAGGTCTAGGGTTAACTTTCATTAAAACACACAGACTAGCTACTGCTAATTTCTGTCATCAAATATGGAACTGTTATAGGACTCATCATCTGTGTTGCTAAGCAGACCAACATTTAGCCAGACACCCCTATCTGCAAATAAATGCCTCTTGACTCTTAGTTGCAAATATTTACACTATTTGTGACTCTGTCTTTTGGACTATCAGTCCTCAACCATGATTTTTAATTAAGCTTGACTCTCTTAATTTCAGTCTATCGATGATCCCCCAAATTTTGATGTACTTTGGAATCACCAAAAGAATCTTTAAAAAGTATTAATGTCTGAGACCAGGCACGGTGGCTCATGCATGTAATCCTAGCACTCTGGGAGGCCAAGGCAGGTGGATCACCTGAGGTCAGGAGCCTGGCCAACATGGTGAAACCCCGTCTCTACTAAAAATATAAAAATCAGCCGGACATGGTGGCAGGCACCTGTAATCCCAGCTACTTGGGAGGCTGAGGCAGGAGAATCGTTTGAACCCAGGAAGCAGAGGTTGTAGTGAGCCATGATCCCACCACTGCACTCCAGCCTGGGCAACAGAGACTTTGTCTCAAAAAAAAAAAAAAATTGATGTCTGGCTCCTGCTCCTAAACATTTAATTGGTAAAGAATGCAACCTAAGCTTCAGAATTTTAAAAGTTTCCCAATTGATTCTAAGATGCAGAAAAATTGAGTACTACTATTTTATATTATTGCATAAAAATAAGATGGTAAGGGCTATGTAAAGATGTGTACAATCCTAGCACAACAATGAAGAGGTGAACACAGCTACATAAGCAAAGCCTTGATGAACACAATGAAGTTATTTTCTCCATTGTCTGGCATGAGTGAGGAGGTACCACAATGTCCAACTCAGCCCCTGCAGAGCACATTTCATTTTCATTCTATACCTGAATAGAGCCATTGCATGCAATAATCTGGTTTTTCATCTCTTCATGCCATAGGCCCCGCTCAGTAAGATCTTTCAGTAAGTGAGGATTTACAATCTGAATGGAAAAGCAGAAAATATATGAAGAAATAAACAACAGTGACAGCTTAGAAAAGACTACAGCTTTGAAGCTTAAACTAAAATCACTTAAGAATTATTTAATGCTAGATTGCTTGGTAAATTCTATTTTTATAAAAATGAGACATCAATGCCACCACACAAAAGCTATATTCCTTTAAGATCTTGACATCTGTTATTCAAGAAACAATATAATTAGCCAGGCATGGTGGCGTAGCACACCTGTAATCCCAGCTACTTGGGAGGCTGAGGCATGGGAATTGCTTGAACCCAGGAGGCAGAGGTTGCAGTGAGCCAAGATCACACCACTGCACTCCAGCCTGGGTGACAAAGTGAGACACTTTCTCAAAAACAACATCAACAACAACAAAAACATTGTGGTGTGGTAATCATTATATAATATATATACATATCAAATCATTATACTGTATACCTTGGATTTATACACAATTTTTATTGTCAATTATACCTTAATAAAGCCGAAAAAATATTTTAGTTAAAAAAGAAACATACAGCATTTGCAAAAGTGAAAAGAATAGCGTCTAAGATGGGTAAATCTATAAATACTTAGGTTAAAAAAATTAGAAACGTATCCTTCTCAAACTTTACAGAACTTTATTTCAAGATATCTGGAAATTCACAAATAGTCTTTTAAATTGAGGTTCTCAAACCCTAGCTACACATAAGAATTACCTGGGAACCTTAAAAACAAAGAAACAAAAAACCACTGGTCTCACCCACCATAAATTCTAATTGGTAACCAAGTCTGAAAACCACTGCCTTAAATGATACTTCTTTACATATTTTGAGTATCCTAACTGAAGCATCTGGGGGAAGTTATAGAATACATCACTATGATTACATAATGATTAAACATTATGTTAACTCTACTATCAACAACTTACTTTCATACTTGACCCTCAGTAATTCATTTTTTCAACAGATTATTTATTAAATGCCTATTGTGCTGAAATATTAATAACAAATAATAATATTGGAGATGAAGATGACTCTCTTTATCAAAGCTTTGCACCCAAACTAAGAAAATGGGCAAATTAAACACGAGTGAGCATTTACTCCCAACATCAGGCTTTCAAAAAGTCTCCCTGTAGGGCTGGTTGTGAACTGCTCACCTGAAATTCTCCTGACAAGACTCTGCGAGTATAGATGTTGCTGGTGTAAGGTTCAATGGACTCATTATTCCCCAGGATCTGAGCAGTGGAAGCTGTAGGCATCGGGGCAATAAGTAAACTGTTTCTTATACCATACCTACAGAAAAGGAGATTATCAGGTACTAGTCCCAAAGCTACAATCTGCCAGGAAAGTAGTTACTTTAAGTCACTGTAGTAAATATAGATAAATGTAGTAAATGTAAATGTAACATCATACATGCATTGAACTCACATGTTGACTTTCAAATTAAACTACTACAGGCAGGCAATTCCACAGTATGGGTGCTATTATAGCTCCCTCTCCTCTTAAATGTCTGACTCCTAAACTGAATTAGTATAATTTTTATTGTTGGCAATCCTTATCATGCCATGATTTATGCCACTTGGACTGTGGCACTCAGGAATCATAACACTTGATACACTATCTTGCCTAGGGAAACATTCAAAGTGCTGTTGAAGCGCTCCCCACCTGTATTAGGGTATGCTCATCCAACCCTCATTCTTTTCTAAGTGCCTATAAAATCACTGTGCTAGGCCCCTTCTGGAAAAATAATAATGAGAAAGTGGTCAGAATCAGGCAAATATCACTGTAATTCTCCATTATCCTGTAAACAGGAAGAAATTATGCTCAAAGTATATTCTTCAATTATAAGTTCCTGGAAGAAGGTTAACATCTTTTGACAAATCAATGCCCAAGAGTACTTAAGAGAGAATATACTATCTGACACACTGAGAAATCTCCCAACTGCCCCTAGCTCACCTTCAAAGCTCAGCCTAACTGATACCAATTTTAAAACATCTTTCCTGATCAGGCAGGCACAAATACAAATGTCAAATACAAATATCTGCTCTGCAAACATTTTCTCTGACTTGTACCTTTCCATACACCTTAACTACTTGTCTTCTTAGTCTCAAGTTTTTAAAACACAAAGAGCCTGTATTTCCTACATTCTATACCTATGGATTCATAAGACGCTTAGCATACAGCCTCATATCCTGATGGAGTCTGTACAACTGGATATAGTTTGGCTGTGTCCCCACCCAAATCTCATCTTGAATTGTAGCTCCCATAATCCCCACGTGCTATGGGAGGGACCTGGTGGGAGGTAATTTAATCATGGAGGAGGTTACCCTCATGCTGTTCTCATGATAGTGAGTTCTCACAAGATCTGGTTTTATAGGGGGCTTTTCTCCCTTTATTCAGTACTTCACTTGCCGCCATATTAAAGAAGGACCTGTTTGCCTTCCCTTCTGCTATGATTGTAAGTTTCCTGAGGCCTCCCCAACCCTGCAGAACTGTGAGTCAATTAAACCTCTTTCCTTTATAAATTACCCAGTCTCAGGCAGTTCTTTATAACAGTGTGAGAACTGACTAATACAACTGGGTTCTCTACTTTTTAGTTTTTATTATCTTTTCATTTACTTTTTTTGGGGGGTGTTTCTCCACCTTACTCTGTCACTTTGTAGTGAGGTATCAAGCAAACCACCAACTATCTTCATGTCTTTACTGCCTCATCTGTAAAATAGCAACACCATCTGTCTATAGACAGGAAACTGTTGTGAAAAGTCATACATATATGATATATTCAAACTATGGAATTGTCTGTAATAATTAAAAACATTAGGTAGATCTACATGTACTAAAAGAGAAAGAGCTCCAAAATAAATCACTAAATAACAAGTCTCAAAATACATCAAGTCTTTTTTTTTGAGACAGAGTCTCAGTCACCTAGGCTGGACTACAGTGCACAATGTCGGCTCCCTGTAATCTCCACCTCCTAGGTTCAAGTGATTCTCATGCCTCAGCCTCCCGAGTAGCTGGGATTACAGGCACGCGCCACCATGCCCAGCTAATTTTTGTATTTTTAGTAGAGACGAAGTTTCGCCATGTTGCCCAAGCTGGTCTTGAACTTCTGATCTCAAGTGATCCGACCACCTCAGCCTCTCAAAGTGCTGGGATTACAGATGTGAGCCACGGTGCCCAGCCCAGAATACAAGTTTCATCACATTTATGTGACAAAACCGTGTGTGTGTACCTATCCGCAAATGTACTGAAGAAGATCTAGAAAAATACACTCCATTAACAAGGCTTATCTCTGGGAAAAAGAATAAGTTACCTTTTTGGTTTGTTTTCTGAGACAAATGGTTGGCAGAAGTATGAAGAAGGGCTTTTACTTTCTATTTTATTTCTGCATTTGAGCTTTATTAATAATAAATTTGTGTTCATATACTAATTTTGAAATTAGAAAAAAAAAGTCATGTATATAAAAAACTAGGCCATAGTATTTTGAGGGGGAAAATATATATAGAGAGAGAGTACAGGTCCATTTTCTTAAAAGTTGAATTTCCCATGTAAATACACTCTTGGAAGTGTGTGTGTACTCTTGGAAGAAAACCGAAAGGATGATAAGATACACACAGGGTTTCTGGGGGAGGCAGTATTAGTATAATTTTCATTTTCTCTTTCTAAATCTATGTTTTCCTAAATTTTCTAACATGTATTATTTGACTAGGAAAACAATTTTAATTTAACAATTTTAAGGCAAACAGTTATTTTTTTTAAAGAGCATTTTAAAGCTACTGCTTCATTCTCCAAATATTAATCACTTTGCATATGCATTAACCCATAAATGACAAAGTCATCACGATAGAAAACAAAAACAATTTGCTTTGTTATTCACTCTGCAAAACATTCTGCCTGCCTTCGAATCCATTATGCTTATTAATTTGAAAGGTCTACAAAAACTCAATTTTAAAACTTTTCTTTCCTATAGTTAAAACACATTACCCTCCAAAAACTCTTCCAAAATCCCTTATTCCTATGACAAAATCCCTTATTCCTATGACAATCAATTCAAACAAAAGCCATTTATATGGCCGATGTAACTAAATTGGGAAATAAATAAGAATCAAAAACATTTAAAAAAAAAAAAAAAAGCATAGTTGGAAAAAAGCCTTAATGAGAAAGAAAATTACCTAATCTAGGTGTGTTAAGTTCCTAAAATAAGATCAACTAATAATACCAATTCCTACCATGTACTGAAATGCTTTCATTGTGCCAAGCAACTTGCAGGTTGCTATATATAGATTATCTTACAAAGTTTTTTCCCAAATAGTTATGTGAGATAGGCCATTTTAGCCCCATTTGTAATAAATGAGTTTAAGAAGTTAAAATGACATATCTAACTTCTGAAGATCCAGAAGGTGAACCTAAACCCTTCTGCCTTCAAAGCTACTTTACATCTCTTCACTTACTTTGCAATGTTCTCCTTGAGAAGGTTCCAGTCCCATAGGTCTGTAGGAGTAACATTCCACATATCATACTGAAGAATCTAAGGAATACACAACTCAAATTTATTCTACAGCAAGTTAAAACTATGAAAAAAAAAAAAAGACTAGCTGCCATGTCACCACATCCCAACAAATGCTGTCTTCTAATCGACCTCTATGAGGAATACAAGCTCCAGAGATTTTCCTGTACCAAATTCCATGTAGTCATATTGATCAGAAGCAGGCTAAGAAAACTGATTATCCCACATCATATCTACAAACCAGAAAACCCTAAAATTCATAAAAGCATGTGGCTGATACATTCTGTTTTTTTACAGTAAAAATGTTACTTTAACCTTGTCTTTCTTCAGTGCCTTCATCTGTCCCTTGATCTGTTTACTTAGCTAAAAACACCTATTTTCCTCTAATACCAGCAGGAATGTCAGAAATAAAATTAACATTTTATATAGAAAAGAATCATAGTACTGATAATAAAGGCAGTGAAGGCAGAATTCTAACACAGCTCCTCAGATTCCCACACCTTGGTGCACAGGCTATTTATAATCTCCACTTGAGTATGGACATGACTTGAGAATAGGATGGATGTCACTCCAGTGATTATGGCAAAGGTGAAAGGTTTCTGCAGATGTAATTAAGGTTGCAAATCAGCTGATTCTGAGTTAAATAAAAGGAAGATTATGCCAGGAGCAGTGACTCATACCTGTAATCCCAGCATTCTGGGAGGCCAAGGCAGGTAGATCACTTGAGGTCAAGAGTTCAAGACCAGCCTGGCCAACATGGCAAAACCCCGTCTCTACTAAAAATACAAAAATTAGCCAGGCGTGGTGCCATACACCTGTAATCCCAGCTACTCGGGAGACTTGAGACAGCAGAATCGCTTCAACCTGGGAAGCAGAGGTTGCAGTGATCTGAGATCACAGCACGCACTCCATCCTGGGTAACAAAGTGAAACTCTGTCTCAAAAAAAAAAAAGTGGGGGGGTGGTGGAGGGGTGGCGGGGAGATTATCCTATGTGGACCTGATTTATTAGGCGAAACACTCAAAAGAGACTAGAGTATGCCCCTTTTGAAATGAGAGATGGTCTCTCCCACTGGCCTTAAAGAAGCAAGATGCCATGAATCCTTGAAATATATTTTGCCAACAACGAGGTGAGCTTGGAAGAGAACTCTGTGTCTCAGATGAGACCACAGCCCTTACCAACATCTTGAACACAGACCCAGAAAAGAAGGCCCAGCTAAGCTAAGTCTGGACTCCTGACGTCTGGAAACTGTGAAATAACGAATGCATGTTTTAATCCACAGAAAATAAACACTGGCAGCATCCCTCTTATATTATTTTAGCAATGACTAGTTCTAAATAAGAGATTAAAACAGAGTATCCTTTTTACTCCAGAGGACAAAGGTACTGAAGTTTCCTATGGCTGGTGCAACAAATTACTAAAAACTTGATAACTTAAAATAACAAAAATGTATTCTCTCATAGTTCTGAAGACCAGAAGCCCAAAATCAACATGTTGGGAGGGCCACACTCCCTCCAGAGGCACTAGAAGAGATTCTGTTCCTTGCCTCTTATAACTTCTAGTGGCTATCAGCATTCCAAGGCTTGTGGTTGTAACACTCCAATTTCTGCCTCCATAGTCATGTTGCTTCCCTTTCTGTGTCTCTTGCAGGACAACTGTCATTAGATTTAGGGCCCACCTGGATAATCCAGGTAAATCTCCTTATCTCAAGGTTCTTCATTACATCTGCAAAAACCCTTTTTTGAACCAAATAAAATGAAATTCACAGGTTCCAGGAATTAGGAGGTGGACATATCCTTTTGTGGGGTCACCATTCAGCCCACTACAGGTACTCACAGGCAAAAACAATTTCATCCATATACTTACTCCTTTGCTAACTGGAGAGCCCTCATAGGTTTCGTATGGGCCCTGCTCCTTGGCAAGGTCACAGCTGGCTTCCAGGGCGCCATAATAAATAGTTTCAAAGATCTGCTTATTTAGTAATTGGGCTTCTGCACTCTCAAAAGGGTATCTCATCAGGATAAAAGCATCTGCCAGACCTTGTACCCCAATTCCAATGGGGCGATGACGTTTATTTGATAGGCATGCCTTTGTGTCAACAGATTTTAAAGAAAAGGAGAAAATATTACTGAACAGGAAAATCATCATTCTGTACTAAATGAGACAGACTACCTCTTTTTCTCAAACCACTTTACTGACAACCATTTAAATAATGACTTGAAGATCATGATTGATTCCTTTCAATTTGGATTTCAATAATTACCAATAAGCAGAGAAATATATTCATACCTCTGGTACAGGATAGTAGTTTATATCAATAATTTTATTCAAGTTTCGGACAACGACTTTAGTGACTTCAGCCAACTTCTTAAAGTCATATGTGTGTTCTGATGTGACATACATATTCAGGGCCAGGGAAGCCAAATTACAAACAGCAACCTGGAATGCAAAAAACAGGTCAAGAATCACACAATTTTTATTTCTACTTCCTATGTCAACTACACCACCATGTGAGCCTCTAATACTCTCAAGACAATAAAATGTTAAATTTTTATATTTGACTTCTCCCTCTTCATCATTCATCAGTCCATTTCTAAATCCCACTGATTCTATTTCTTCAATACCTAGTCATATGTGTTAGTGATAACATGCATCAGCAAAATAAGATAGAGAATCCTGTGTTCCACAGTACACAGCTCTATTACCAGACATATATCACACTATGTTATAATTAGCTTTTTACATATACCTATCTCATTATTCAGTAGATAAGTGCCCCTACAATATGGTAGCCACTGGCTACATGTATCTATTTAAAATGAAATAAAATTTGAGTTTCTCAGTTGCACTAGTCATATTTCAAGTGCTTAATAGCCATCAGATACAGAACAATTCCATCACTGCAGAAAGTTCTTCAAAGCACACATGTCCACCTCACCTTCACTGATATTCTGATAAGCCCTTAGCAACAAAAGATTCCAATTTGTGATTTCTGAAAAAGCTCTTCCACTACACTAGTGTAGTGTTCCTCCACTACACTAGGCAGTGAGCTTCACACAAGGATCATTTTATTTATATCTTTAGCACTAGCAACACATCTGGCACACAGTAAGTCTTGATAATGCTGAATGAATACACTTTCTTTTCCATTTTGGTTATGACTATCCCAAGCCAAAGTCTTAACTTCTCTCACCTGGACTACTGAAAGTTTCCCAATTGAACTCTTGATGCCCTTCACATCTACTCCATTCTACACATGTTGCCAAATACCCATTTTTAAAATACAGCTTGAATCACAAAAGTCTAATAAATACCAGGAAGAAAAATAGGCAGGAAAAGAAGACAGAGAGTACTTGGGATAAAGATGAAGGGGGTGTAATTTTTAAACAGAGTTGTTAAGAAAGACCTCACTGAAAATGTTGCATATGAACAAAGAACTGAACAGGTTAGAAAGCAAACCATGTGGCTATGGGAAGAGGGGGTGCATTTTAACATTCAAGAGGGAAGAAAGAGCAAAAATTCTGAGGCAGGCGCACGCTTGACATGTTTGAGAAAAAGCAAGAAAATCAATAAGGTTGGAGCAGAGTGAACAAAGGAGAAAGTAACCGCAGATGAGGTGGGTTATCCAGTTGTGTAGGACCTTGTAGGGCATTCTAAGAACTCTGGATGGAAAGGAATGAAGTACTGATACATGCTACAACACGAATAAAAGAATATGTTTAGTGAAAGAAGCCTGACACAAAAGGCCACATATTATATGATTCCATTCCTATGGAATGTCCACAAATCTAGAGACAGAAAATATATTAGTGGTTGTCAAGGGCTGAGGGAAGAAGGGAACAGGGAGTGACTGCTAATGGGTAAAGTGTTTCATTATCTAGAGTGATAAAAATGTACTACAGGCTGGTCACGGTGGCTCATGCCTGTAATCCCAACACTTTGGGAGGCCGAGGGGGGTGGATCACGAAGTCAAGAGATTGAGACCATCCTGGCCAACACGGTGAAACCTCGTCCCTACTAAAAATACAAAAATTAGCTGGGCGTAGTGGCGCGCGCCTGTAGTCCCAGCTACTTGGGAGGCTGAGGCAGGAGAATTGCTTGAACCCAGGAGGTGGAAATTGCAGTGAGCCGAGATCGAGCCACTACACTCCAGCCTGGTGACAAAGACTGTCTCAAAAAAAAAACTACAATTAGATAGTGGTAATGGTTGCACAGACTTGCAGATACACCCAAAAAATAAACACACACACACACACACACAACAACATGAATTGTACATTTTAAAAAGAATGAATTATAGCTCAATTTACAAAAAGAAAGAACTCTGTTGACGTTGCAATGAGCCACACTCCAGCCTGGGCAACGGAGTGAAATCTTGACTCCCTCAAAAAAAGGAATTCTGCGTGGGTTAGCAAGCCAAAGAGTAGTTTTGTGCAGACAAATGATATTATCTGATTTTTATTTTTAAAATGTCAGTCTAGCCTCTATAATATAATTTATCTTGCATAATAGTTACTTCAATATATGTCGATTTCTTCCAACTAAATTAGAAGTTTCCAGAGGACAGCATATTTATTTATATTCTCAGAGTACTTAACACAGTGTTTTATATATAGCTGGTGCACAATAAATTTTGAATTAAAATGTACCTTAGCAGTATATTTAACTCAATTTCCATTTACTTCCTGACTTTTCATTTGTCTTTTTAAGGTCCTAGAATTGAGGATCTATTCCTTCCTCATTTCCATAGTTTACACCCAATATCAAAGCAGCCTGTCATCCTATTACTGCAACCATCTCCCTAGGCTAACCTCTAACCTCTTCTCACAGCAAGACACTCTGTAACCAGACACAAGAACCATCATTTTCTTTTTTTTTTTTTTTTTTTTTTTTGAGACGGAGTCTCGCTCTGTCACCCAGGCTGGAGTGCAGTGGCCGGATCTCTGCTCACTGCAAGCTCCGCCTCCCGGGTTTACGCCATTCTCCTGGCTCAGCCTCCCGAGTAGCTGGGACTACAGGCGCTCGCCACCTCGCCCAGCTAGTTTTTTGTACTTTTTAGTAGAGACGGGGTTTCACCGTGTTAGCCAGGATGGTCTCGATCTCCTGACCTTGTGATCCGCCCGTCTCGGCCTCCCAAAGTGCTAGGATTACAGGCTTGAGCCACCGCACCCGGCCAAGAACCATCATTTTCATCTTAACATTTTGATACTATTTTCCTGTCAGAAACCTACAAGGGCTTCTTATCTCTGGGACATGTCAGTTTCTACCTTCTATCTCCCTTCTCCCAGCCATAGCCATTTCTCCATATTCCAATAATTAATCTACTTGCACCATCAAAACAGACTTACTTGCCACACTGCACAAAACCCAGCCCTGTCTCTGGCATATCATACAGACCACTCTTTCCAAATGGAAAGCTCCTCTCTAAAACTTTTTTTTAAAACATCAAATCCATGTCCCATTTCTAGCCTTGATTCTTCTGTGAAGTCTCTTTACAGGCTTTGAGATTAGAATTGGATCTCACCATTCACTGAAAGGACTCTCTTTATAAGCTTACATACTTTTTTTGTTGCTGTTTTTGGTTTTTGTTTTTCTTTTTGTTTGTTTTGAGACAGGGTCTCACTTTGTCACCCAGGATGGAGTACAGTGGCACAATCTCAGCCCACTGCAGCCTCCACTTTCCAGGCTCAAGGCTTACGTACTTTAAACTGAATGTACATCCTAACACATTTTTGTGTGTGTCCTAAACCAACATAACTGTATATTTCTATTTTTCTTGAGTAAATGTTATTACAATGATGTGTGTATAAGAAAAAACTGTGTCTTTCCCACACGGCTTAGACTAAAAAACATTTATAGGCACAGATCATACCCTTTCCTTCCTTTGCTCTCTGCCTTTAACAGTATTCTTCTGCTTACCACTATGCAAACTCCCTTCACTTATCTCAAGTGAGGAATTCACAAATTCCTAATGTTCTTTTCTTAGTACTCTAGAAAAGTACTCTTAGTACTCTAGGAAATGCCTAAGGTTCTTTTCTTAGTACTCTAGGAAGAATTTTTTCTACCTACCTCATCTTTGCTGGTGTACTCCACTATTTCTGTGCACAGGTTGCTGCATTTGATGGTTCCCAGGTTCTGCTGGTTGCTCTTTCGATTACAAGAATCTTTGTAGAGCATATACGGGGTGCCTGTTTCTGTTTGAGACTCAATGATGGCATACCAAAGCTGCTGAGCTTTTACAACTTTGCGGACACGACCTTGTTTCTCATAACTGAAAGGCACAGATATTATTTAATATACATTCTCTATATTTATTGTATATTTATTTACAATGTCTACGATATATATTTATTATAGACAACTTGAAGACATTAAAATATAAAGTTATGAAAGCTCTTAAATTTTTTCTAAGTTTTGCTAAAGCAAAAAAGGAATATGATACTTATTTTACTCTGGCTAAAGCCAGAGGAAAATGAGGCTGTTTTAGGCTCCTTCAAATGATCCCAATCCCACTAAACCAATAATATCTTTCATAATAAAAAGGAGTAAAAACTAAGGAAACCAAATCTCTTAATATTGTGCTAATTTTTTTTTCTTTTTTGAGACAGAGTTTCGCTCTGTCGCCCAGGCTGGCTTGCAGTGGCACTATCTCAGCTCACTGCAACCTCCACCTCCGGGGTTCAAGCGATTCTCCTACCTCAGCCTCCCAAGTAGCTGGGACTACAGGTGTGCACCAGCACGCCCAGCTAATTTTTGTATTTTTACTAGAGATGGGGTTTCACCATGTTGGCCAGGCTGGTCTTGAACTCCTGACCTCAAATGATCCACCTGCCTCATCCTCCCAAAGTACTGAGATTACAGATATGAGCCACTGCACCTGGCCTATTTAATTTTAATAAACTATTGACATATGTATCCTAGTCACTCATGATTCCTTTATGCAATATAAAGCATAGCTTATCAAAAGTACTATATGACAGAGCAAAATAATAACCCTGCTAGTCATCTTAATTTTTATAAGGATCAATTAAAAATCCCAAGAACCTATTTATACATTCCAAAGTTTTAAGAAAGAAGAAGACGCAACTCAATTTTGGTGAAGAGTTAGGAAGCAAATATGACCAAAATTATTAGTCACTTTTTCTCTTAGATGCTTCAAAAGATTCTTGACAAGTACTTTTGATATTTGGACCCCCAAAATAAGAGAAACCATGATTAAAACATTATTGTTTTCTTTTATATTTTTCCCATACCTTTCATATAGTTTCTCAAATTCTTCTCCCCAAACCTCATCCAGACCAGGACACTCATTTGGACACATCAAAGACCAGTCCTATAAAGGAAAGGACAAAATCACTCATAAGAAACGTAAAATAGCCAAGCATAATCCATTAGAAACACTGCAAGCATAAGGTGACTTTTACAAGTTCTCTTGGAAATTTGCTGTAGAAATAATCATTTTCAGATTCAGGCCCAAACATCTAGGTCTGCCTGTTTATACATGACCTTTCAAGCATTTAGGTCACAAAGCATCTACTTTAGAGAACAGAAATATAAGACAAGCACAGCATCTCTTAACTTGTTCAGAATGCCTTCTGTGGCATCACACATAGATGGGCTCTTCCTAAGCATGACTTAAGATGACTAAAAAAGAGAAAGCTCACGTGAATCAAGTTGCCATTACCAACAAGTACCTATCTCTCACCTGATTAGTCTCTACTCGTTTCATGAAGAGATCCGGAATCCAAAGAGCAAAGAAAAGATCTCTGGCACGCTGCTCTTCCTTTCCTGTGTTCTTCTTTAAATCAAGGAATTCAAAGATGTCTAAATGCCAAGGCTCCAGGTAAATAGCAAATGCCCCAGGACGCTAGTGGTAAATAAATCATAATTCTCTTCAGAATAAAAATGAAACAAAGAAACATCATGTCTCCCAAAGCACTTTTATAGTATCTCCTTTGATCTTCACTACAATGAATTAAATAACATAAAAGTATTATAAAAGTGTACAATTTTACAATTGTAAAAGTAATATTTTACAATTCTATGAGTAAAAACGAATGAATGATATAAACAAAATGTGAAACAAGAAAGGTTAACTTTTCTAAAGTGACATGATGAACTACAAATGGAGCCTCCTCTTCAGCAATAGCCCAGTTGTCTTTACACAACATGACATGTACATAAAGCCCAAAGGAAGCTGCTTTTACAAAATAAGCCGTGCTCTTATTGAAGGTCAAAAAGTTGATCTGTCTTATCAAGGTCCCCAAAGTCCATCAGAGAGAAATTCATAAACTAACAGGTGATTAGTGTGCCTACAGTCACAAAAGGCAGACTCTAGTTGCAAACCATCCTGTTGATAAAACCAGGTAAACAACCCAATTCTTTCAACTTTACTGTTTCTTCTAGAATTAGGGAGAGTTTTTGTTTGTTTGTTCTGTTTTGTTTGAGACAAGGTCTAGCTCTATTGTCCAGGCTGGAGTACAGTGGTATAATCTCGGCTCACTGCAACCTCCTGCCTACCGGGCTCTAGCCATCCTCCCACGTCAGCCTCCCAAGTAGCTGAAACTACACCATACCTGGTTAATTTTTGTATTTTTTGTGGAGATGGGGTTGCATCAGGGTGGTCTTGAACTCATGAGCTTAAGCGATCAGCCCATCTCAGCCTCCCAAAGTGCTGGGATTACTGGCAGGAGCCACCACACCCAGCCAATTAGGGAGAGTTTTGTTATTCCAGTTTGTTTTTGTTTTAAGAACAACCAAGGCCAGGTGCAGTGGCTAACACCCGTAATCCCAACACTTTGGGAGGCCAAGGCAGGTAGATTGCTTGGGTCTAGGAGTTTGAGATCAGCCTAGGCAAGAAAGTGCGACCCCCGTCTCTACAAAAAATATAAAAATTAGCTGGGTGTGGTGGCACAGGCCTATGGTCTGAGCTACATGGGAGGGCTGAGGCAGAAGGATTGCTTAAGTCCAGGAGGTCAAGGCTACGGTGAGCCAAGGTTGTGCCATTGCACTCCAGCCTGGGTGATAAGAGAGAGACAAAAAACAAAAACAAAAAAAAAAAAAACAAAGAAAAACGTAGAGCACATGTTACAACCCCATTTCAAATGACATATTTATATGAGTTACAACTTGAGAAATTCTTTGCAAATAAACTATTATGTAAGAAAGCTGAATAGATCAGTGGTTGTCTAGAGCCAGGGATAAAGTATGTGTGGGTAGGGGTGACAGGGGTGACTGAATGTAAAGGTATATGAGGGAGAAAAGATTTTGGGGTAATGGAAATGTTCTACCTCTTTATCAATGTGGGGATTACACAAGTGTAACATTTGTCAAAACCCATCAAACTGTACATTTAAAGTATATGCATATTAAAATAATTATACCTCCTCAAATTGATTTTACAAGTAAAAAATAAGTAATTAGAAACCACACATAAATGAGCCATCTTAAGTGTATATGACTAAAGCACCTTTAGTTCTGATTTCTAGTACTTTCAAGTCATGGAGCATACCTTGTTCCCACCTTGATCCACATATCGAGCTGTGTTGTTATATACTCTCAGCATCGGTACAAGGCCATTGGAATTGCCGTTAGTCTAAAAGAGAGAACATGATAGAAAAGACAGAGGGCACTCAGCAAAGAAAAGAACAAAATGGCCCCATTCTTTTATCAAAAAAGATGACTAATTTCTAGGTAGCAATCTATGAAGTTTACCTGCTCTCCATCTCTGCTTCTGCTTTGGAAAAATAATGCCCAAATAAAATCAACAAAATGCTGAATAAATTACAATTATGTACTAAGTTACCTCATGGCATTTCTAATTTACAATGAGATGTAGCAATTACAAGTCAAAGGGATCGAAAATCAAGGTAGCTAAATTTAAACTCTACATCTTCTAAAGGTCATTATATAGAGATACACTTTGGGTAGAGTAAAAAAGAATATAAATACTACTACAATGCCTTTTTCCCAAAAGAAATCAAGGCAATTTATAATAAGAATTACATGCAGTAGCTATATCAGGGCAATAAATAAGGTAAAAGGAGATTCTCAGCAATAAGTGGACTCTAGAATGATGTTAAGAAAATAGAGACTCCTATGACTAGAAGACACTTCATCAAATTCTTTAAATAACCCTTCTGATCCCAACACAAGCCTTTAAACAGTCTAGAAAGATAAGTGAGCAATGGCTCACTCTACCATTGTGTAAAGTGCTGTATATATCACAGTACCTCCAAAACACAACATAATGGAATAATTTCCTTCTGGAACTTTATTCTACAGGGTTAGATATTTTCTTCATCTTACAGAAAAGGAAACAAACTCAGACATAAAATAACTAACTCCAGGCCACATTACTAGTTAAGTAGTGGAGCTAGGATTTAAATCCAGGTCTAAGTCAAAACCATTATCTTTACTCCCAATGAATAGTAAATTAACAAAGGGCTGAAGTTTACATCATAAAGTGTCAATGCATAAATCTTGTAACCTGGCTCTACCACATATTAAGTGATTGATCTCAGAAAGTAGCAACTTTCTAAGTCTCAATTTCCTCACTTGTAAAATTAGACAATGGCACCTTTATTCACAAGGTTATTTTAAGGAATAAAATTCCTGGCATGAGTCTATAATCACAGCTACCTCATAGGGTTGTAGTAAGGGTCAAATGAGTACTTCATGTAAAACATTTATAACAGACTTAACATACAGTAAGCAATCAATAAATGATAACTGCTCTTATTACTGCTAAAATAAGCCAGAATTCTAAAACCTGAGCTAAAAAGGATTCTAGAAATTATCTAATCAAATCTAAACGTCTAATAACATAGATAAAAATGAAGCCAGAAGTGAAATGACTCACTCCAAGTCACATAGGCATTTAGTAATTAACAGAGACCCAGGACTCCCAAAAAAATAGCATATGCCCTCTCAACCATAAATCTGGTTGCTTTTAGACTTGAATCCCCTTTTAAAAGCCAAATGGCAGAAACTTACCCCAGCAATGTAGCTGCCAGTAGCCCGAATACAACTCACAGCAACACCAATTCCTCCAGCAGACTTAGAAATCAATGCACACTGCTTTAGAGTATCATAAATGCCTTCAATGCTGTCATCTTTCATACTCAGAAGAAAACAGCTACGGGGAAAAAAAAGTCTCAACTTAGAGCAGGGAAATGAAGCAGAGTCACAAAAATGATTACTCAACACGAAGACACTAAGGCAAAAAAAAAAACGGTTGAAGTTTAGAAAGTTCCTAAGTGAAGGGGTGGCCTGCCCCTCCACACTTGTGGGTGTTTCTCGTTAGGTGGAACGAGAGACTTGAGAAAAGAAATAAGACACAGAGATAAAGTATAGAGAAAGAAAAGTGGGGGCCCAGGGGACCAGCGCTCAGCTTACAGAGGACCCACGCAGGCACCGGTCTCTGAGTTCCCTTAGTATTTATAGATAATTATCTTTACCATCTTAAAGATAAGGGAGTGGCAGGACAACAGGATCGTTTTTAGGGAGGAAATCAGCAGTAAGACATAAGAACAAGGATCAGCAGTAAGACATAAGAACAAGGATCTCTGCGACATGAATAAGTTTAAAGGAAAATCCTGTGCCTTGAGATAAACCTTTTAGCAGCATTGTTTCATCCTATCACATGGGGATAAACCTTGGACAATACCTAGCTTTTCTAGGAACAAAGACACACCCTGCACACCCAAAATCCATTAAACCTTGAGTTACCACAGCACATGTCTCTTGCAAGGACAAGGCTGGGGGTAGGGTCACAGATTAACAGCATCTCAAATACAGAACAAAATGGAGTCTCTTATGTCTACTTCTTTCTATATAGACACAGTAACAGGCTGATCTCTTTCTTTTCCCCACACCAAAGTATTTTTCCAAGAAGAAAACCCACTTTACTGTACATGACACAATAAAACATATCGAAATACCATTTTAAAATCATCTTGCTGCCTCCTCTAGATAGTAAGTAAATAAGCCTAGGAGGAAGTCTTATAGATAAGTCTATAATATTAGCTTACATTTTCACCAGACTGCAAACGTGCCATTTTCACATTTTCTCATGCATATTCATAAACATGCGTCACAGTCTTTTCAGGTTGTTAGTAAGCCAAAAAAAATTAACGTTTATGAAAATAATCTATCCAATGGTCAACCAATTCTTTGATATGTCTACCAAAATTATAGCTCCTTTACAGTCTTCTTAAAGACAACCCCTTTACCTTCACTTTGGATCTCATCCTACTCCTCACCTTAGGAACCTTACCCTATCAATAATCTCTTCACTTCCCTGAATATTCAATCATGCAAATGGATTCTATCTATTGACTAGGTGTTTAATATTCAGACATTCAGAAAAATATAGAGAATGATGTAACAAATACTCTGTACTTGCCATCTACCTCAAAAAATTAGACACCACAAATACAGCCTCACTGCAATCCTCTAACATTTTTAAGAATTTCTATTATGACATTTTTACATGTTCTACACTTAGAATTTTTCTGGTTGCATATCTATTTATCATTCCACAACTTGTTTTAATTCAACATTGTTTTACAGAAATTAATCCTTTTGATACATGTAAACAAACTTTATTTTCATTGCCATAAGGTATTCTATTGTATAAATATACCAATACATTTGTCCCATGCGCCTGTTGATGAACATCTGGATTATTTCCAATTCATCTGCAATTCCAAACAATGCTGCTATAAAAATTCTTGAACACATCCCCTTGTGTTTATCTCTAAGGATTTCTGTAGAATATAAACCTAGGAGACAAACTGCTGGGTCAAAAGATATATACATGTTTCACTTTACTAAAGATTCTCCAAAGTGGATGGACAAATCTATTTCTAGCAATGTATGAGATTTCCTTGTGCTCCACATTCTTGTCAATACTTGGAATTGTCAGCCTTTTCATTTTTATCAAAAAAAAAAAAATATATATATATATATACACACACACACACACACATAATTTTCATTTTCCTATTGCACAGTGTAACATCTCAGATGTTTATTAGCCAATCAAGTTTCTTCTTCCAGGCATTATTTGTTTATAGCCCTTGCCCATGTTTCTATTTGGCTTTCTGTTTTTCTTTTCTTTCTTCCTTTTTTTTTTTTTTTTTTTTCTGAGAAAGGGTCTAACTCTATTACCCAGGCTGGAGTGCAGTGGCATGATCACAGATCACAGCAACCTGGACCTCCTGGGCTGGAGCGATCCTCCCACCTCAGCCTTTCAAGTAGCTAGAACTATAGGTGTGCACCACCATGCCTGGCTAATTTTCTACTTTTGCAGAGAGAGGCTCTCACTATGTTGCCCAGGCTGGTTTCAAATTTCTGCCCTCAAGCCAGCCTTTGCTTTGGTCTCCCAGAGTGTTGTAATTATAGGCAGGAGCCACTGCACCTGGCCTTGTTTTTCTTATAATCTCTCAATAGTTAACACATTGCAAATATCTTCTCTCAGTCTGAAACTTGTTTTTGGGGGTTTTTGTTGTTGTTGTTGTTGTCGTTTTCAAGACGGAGTCTCACTCTTTTGCCCAGGCTGCAGGCATGATCTTGGCTCACTGCAAGCTCTGTCTCCCAGGTTCAAATGATTCTCATGCCTCAGCCTCCCGAGTAGCTGGGATTACGGGCATACACCACCACGCCGGGCTAATAGTTGTATTTTTAGTAAAGACGGGGTTTCACCACGTTGGCTAGGCTGGTCTCAAACTCCTAACCTCAGGTAATCCACTCACCTTGGCCTCCCAAAGTGTGAAACTTGTTATTTGACTTTGTTTTAGGTTCGCAGAAGTTTTTAATTTTAATGTAGTCAATTTTTCCAATGTTTTGCTCTATAGTGTTTTGCTCTGAGGTCATACTATATATTTTCCTATTGAGATGTAAGTGGAAGTAGGCCAGGCTCAGTGGCTCATGCCTGTAATCCCAGCACTTGGGAAGCCCAGGTGGGTGGATTACCTGAGGTCAGGAGTTCGAGACCAGCCTGACCAACATGGAGAAACCCCGTCTCTACTAAAATTACAAAAATTATCTGGTTAGGTAAGCATGCAATCCCAGCTACTCAGGGAGGCTGAGTGCAGGTTCTGCTGAACCTCGAGGCAGAGGCAGGTTGCAGTAAGTCAAATCATGCCATCACCCGAGCCAAAACAAGAGCAAAACTCCAACTCAAAAAAGGTTAAAAGTGGGCCGGGCTGTAGCTCAAGCCTGTAATCCAGCACTTTGGGAGGCCGAGACAGGCGGATCACCAGGTCGGTGACGGCAGGACTTCATCTTATGGCTAACACACGGTGAAAACCCGCCTCCCTATTGGGTAAAAATACAAAACTAGCCGGGCGAGGTGTCGGACGCCTCCGTAGTCCCAGCTACTCGGGAGGCTGAGGCAGGAGAATGGCGTAAACCCGGGAGGCAGAGCTTGCAGTAAGCTGAGATCCGGCCACTGCACTCCAGCCTGGGCGACGGAGCAAGGCTCCGTCTCAAAAAAAAAAAAAAAAAAAAGGTAAAAAGGTAAGTGGAGATATTAAGAGTCACAATGTCTACAACTCACTTTTTTTTTTTTTTTTTTTTGGAGGAATCCCTCCAGAGGTTTTGAGGGAGAATCTGTTCCTTGCTTTGTACAGCTTTTGGTGGCTAATTGCTCTCCTTTGTGGCCACATGACTCCAATTTCTCCCTCCATCTTTACATCACTTTCTCCTCTTCTGTACGTTGTTATCTCCCTCAGCCTCTCTCTTATAAGGATACTTTTGATTGGATTAAGGGCCCACCCACATAATTCAAGAAAATCTCCCCATGCATGTCAAAATCCTTATCATACCTGCAAAGACCACTTTCCTTATCAGGTAACGTTTACAGGTTCCAGGAATTTGGACCTGATATTTTTGGGCAGTCTTTTGCTCTTTCACATGAATTTTAGAATCAGTATGTTGAGATTTTGACTAGAATTACTTTGAATCTATATTTTAACTTGGGAAAAACTGACATTTTTATAAAATTGAATCTATTCCATTCATTTATTATTTAATATCCTTTAATCATGTCTTAGAGAAATTTCTAAAAAACTTAAAAAACCAGGAATAGTAGCTCACACCTGTAATCCCAGCACTTTGGGAGGCCAAAGAAGACAGATCACTTGAGGTCAGAAGTTTGAGATCAGTCTGGCCAACTTGGTGAAACCCCGTCTGTATTAAAAATACAAAAATTAGCTGGGTGCGATGGCACACGCCTGTAATCCCAGCTATTTGGAAGGCTGAGGCAGGAGAATCACTTGGACCTGGGAGGTGGAGGCTGCAGTGAGCCAAGATCACGCAGCTGCAGTCCAGCCTGGGCAACAGAGTGAGACTCTGTCTTAAAAACAAACAAAAGGCCAGGCGCGGTGGCTCACGCCTTTAATCTCAGCACTTTGGGAGGTCGAGGCGGGTGGATCACGAGGTCAGGAGATTGAGACCATCATGACTAACATGGTGAAACCTCGTCTCTACTAAAAAAATACAAAAAAATTAGCCGGGCGTGGTGGCAGGCGCCTGTAGTCCCAGCTACTGGGGAGGGTGAGGCAGGAGAATGGTGTGAACGCGGGAGGTGGAGCTTGCAGTGAGCTGAGATTGCGCCACTGCACTCCAGCCTGGGTGACAGAGCAAGACTCCGTCTCAAAAACAAAGAAAAACAAAACAAAAACAAAAACAAAAAGTCAATGATGGACCGCATATACGACAGTGATCATCCAATAATCTAAGGTTAATTTATTATTGAAGAAAATATTTTTAAAATAAATTTAGTGTGCACAATGTTTATACAGTCTACAGTCGTCAGCAATGTACTAGGTCTCATACTCTCTTTTTTTTTTTTTTTTTTGAGATAGCGTTTCACTCTTGTTGCCCAGGCTGGAGTGTAGTGGTGTGATGTTGGCTCACTGCAACCTCCACCCTCCAGGTTCAAGCAATTCTGCCTCAGCCTTCCAAGTAGCTGGGATTGCAAGCGCCCGTCACCATACCTAGCTAATTTCTGCATTTTTAGTAGAGACAGGGTTTCACCATGTTGGCCCTGTGGTCTTGAACTCCTGACCTTGTGATCTACCTGCCTCAGCCCCCTCAAAGTGCTGGGATTACATGCGTAAGTCACCGTGCTCAGCCAGGCCTTCATATTCATTCACCACTCACTCACTAACTCAACCAAAGCAATTTTCAGTCCTACAAGCTCTATTCATAACTGTCCTATACAGATGTATCTTTTTTTCATCTTTTTTTTTTGGAGATGGAGTCTCGCTCTGTTGCCCAGGCTGGAGTGCAGTGGCGCAATCCTGGCTCACTGCAACCTCTGCCTCCCAGGTTCAAGCAATTCTCCTGCCTCAGCCTCCCGAGTAGCTGGGACTATAGACACACACTGCCATGACTGGCTAATTTTTTAATATATATTTTTTAGTAGAGACAGGGTTTCACCGTGTTGGCCAGGCTGGTTTCGAACTCCTGACCTCAGGCAATTCGCCCGCCTTGGCCTCCCAAAGTGCTAGGATTACAGGCATGAGCCACCGTGCTCGGCCCATTTTTTATCTTTTATAGAGTACTTTAACTGTGATATGTTTGGATACACGAATACTTACCATTGTATTACAAAGGCCTACAGTATTCAGTACAGTAACATGCTACACAGGTTTATAGCCTACAAGCAGCAACAGGCTATGCCATATATCCTATGTGTGTAGTAGGCTATACCATCTAGGCTTATATAAGTACACTGTATAATGTCTGCACAAGAAAATCACCTTACAACACATTTCTCAGAATACATCCCCATCGTTAAGTAATGCATGACTGTAGGTTAAGACTTAATTTTCTAACAGCTAAAGTACAGAAACTTAACTGATTGATGTATATTGAACTTATATCCAGATATTTTGCTGAAATCTTTTATTTCTAATAATGTGTCTGCAGATACTCTTGAGTTTCCTATGTAAAAGTCATTTCTTTCAATCATTACAGTTTTGTTCCCTGATTTCCAATCTTTTCTTTTTCTTATTTTACTGTGCTGGCTCAGCCTCCACTAACATGCTGAAAAAAGGGATGATACATCTAGGTTTTTATTGGATATCTTTTGCCAAATTAAGGAAGTTATTTTCTGTATCAATTTTGTTAAAGTGTTTATTATGAAAGAGCATTAAACTGCATAAAATGTTAATGCAATGAATTACATTATTTTTGACATTACCATGTTCTTGAATTCCTGAAACAAACCAACTTGATAATGGGTATTTTTTTTTTTAATGTATTACCAGACTGTTAGTGTTCCCTTTCTCAACAAATGGCATCATGATTAATCCTGTTACTTACTGTATCCATAAATGCAAGAACCACTGTTGACCCATATTCTGTCAATTTGACACCCTAAATATCTTTTATATATATTTTTATCTTAATCAAGGTATCACTTTGTTGCCCAGGCTAGAGTGCAGTGGCATAATCATGGCTCATGGCAGCCTTGAACTCCTGACCTCAAGTGATCTTCCCACCTCAGCCTTCCAAAGTGTTGGAATTACAGATGTGAGCCACCATGCCTGGCCCTAAATATCTTTTGATCTATCTGCTTCTGTCAATTTCTACTTTCACCTCCCTAATCTAAACTACCACAGTTTCTTATATAAACTGCTATGAGAGTCCCCTAACTAGTTATTGGCACTTACTTTCTTTTTAAAACAACCTTATTGAAATGTAATTCACACCAGGCATGGTGGCTCATGCCTGTAATCCCAGCACTTTGGGAGGCCGAGGTGGGTGGATCACCTGAGGTCAGGAGTTCAAGACCAGCCTGACCAACATGGTGAAACCCCATCTCTACCAAAAATACAAAAATTAGCCGGGTGTGGTGGCAGGCACCTGTAATCCCAGCTACTCAAGAGGCTGAGGCAGGAGAATTGCTTGTACCCAGAGGGGGCCAAACCCCCCCACCCTGGGTGACAGAGTGAGACTCTGTCTCAAAAAAAAAAAAAAAAAAAAAAGAAATATAATTCACAAATAATATAATTCCCCATTTAAAGTGTACTACTCAATGGCTTTTAATAGACTCAGAGTTTTGTAACCATCACCACAATCCAATCAATTTTAGAACATTTTTGTTTTAAGCATTTGCCTTTTCTCCAAATCATTTACCACATTACAGTCAGAGATCTTTCCAGAATCTAAATCTCATTTAATCAGAGCAGGCAGCGATTAAAAGTTCATTAAATTATTTTTTATGTGATGAACTGCCCAGTTTCTTCAGGTCAAGGTTTATTTCCCTACTCAAAACACATAACTAGAAAGTTGTGGGTGTACTCAAAACACCTACCTAGAAAGTTGTGGGCGATTGGTACCAGCATTGAAGAGAGTGGGAGAAGCATGAGTAAACCACCTCTCAGAAAGAAGATTATATGTTTCAATTGCTGCATCAATGTCTTCTTTGTGGATCCCAACAGATACTCTCATCAACATATGTTGTGGTCTTTCAGCCACTATAGACAAAAGAGGAGTTTTCACATGATGAGACATGTCAGAAAAAGTAGGTTGAGATACATACTTGAATTTTAGAAAAGGATACCAAAAGGAAACTAGAAAAACTTTATACTAATAAGCAGGACAATTATCCACAAACTAAACCTAAAGTCAAAAATGTTATCTGGAGTCTAAGTAGGAATATTAAGACTTATAGCTCAAAGCTATATATTCAATATAATCAGTAGAAAATGTAACACACAAACACGTTCATTTCTCACCTTTTCCATTGATCTTCAACAAATAAGACCGCTCTAGCGTCTAGAAAGAAACAACAAAAAAATTTCAGAGCACCGTTTTTAAGACGCAGTGGATATATCATCCACTATAAGACAATCTCTTTAAATCTTGGCCGTTTCTATAAAATTTCAAATGAAAAGAATAGCACATTTACTCTTCCTAGCTTCATCTGGAACATTATCATTGGCACTTTTTTTTTTTTTTTTTTGAGACGGAGTCTTGTTCTGTTGCCCAGGCTGGAGTGCAGTGGCGCGATCTTGGCTCACTGCAAGCTCTGCCTCCTAGGTTCGTGCCATTCTCCTGCCTTGGCCTCCCGAGCAGCTGGGACTACAGGCGCCCGCCACCATGCCTGGCTAATTTTTTTTTTCTATTTTTAGTACAGACCATGTTAGCCAGGATTATCACTGGCACTTTTTTAAAAAAAAACTTTTTAAAACATTCTGTAGACACATGGTCTCCCTGTATTGCCCAGGCTGGTCTCGAACTCCTGAGCTCAAGGAATCCTCCCATCTCGGCCTCCTCACTGGCACTTTTGTTTCGGCAGAGACTGCATGAAAATTTCTGGAAAAAGTCAGCTCTGTACACATTAACAGCAGAAGTTGTAGTATTCATCGTCATCATCATCAACATCAAAACAGCTAACACTTAAAAAGTGCCTGTAACAGACTAGGCACTAATCTAAGCAACATCTACACTCGTTTAACCCCCTGAAGACTCCTCATGGGGATTAAATGAGCAACATATACATCAGGGATTCTTCAGGGGATTAAATGAGTATATATGTTGTTTAGAGCAGTGCCTAGTCTGTGACGGGCACCTTTTTTTTTTGAGACAGAGTCTCACTCTGTCACCCAGGCTGGAATGCAGTGGCGCGATCTTGGCTCACTGCAACCTCCGTCTCCTAAGTATAAGCAGTATCCTGCCTCAGCCTCCCAAGTAGCTGGACTTACAGGCATGCACCACCATGCCCAGCTAATTTTTGTATTTTTTAGTAGAGAGGGCACTTCACCCCGTGGTCCAGGCTGGTCTCCAACTCCTGACCTCGGGTGTTCAGCCCGCCTTGGCCTTCCAAAGTGCTGGGATTACAGGCGTAAGCCACCACGCCCAGCCTGTTATAGGCACTTTAAGTTGAAATTTAAACTAAATTGGCCGCAGTGGCTAATGCCTGTAATCCCAGCACTTTGGAAGGCCAAGGCAGGTGGATTACCTGAGGTCAGGAGTTCAAGACCAGCCTGGCCAATATGGCGAAACTCTGTCTCTACTAAAAATACAAAAATTAGCTGGGCGTGGTGGTGTGCGCCTGTAGTCCCAGCTACTCAGGAGGCTGAGGCAGGAGAACTGCTTATACTCGGCAGACAGAGGTTGCAGTCAGCCAAGATCGCGCCACTGCACTCCAGGCTAGGTGAAACAGTGAGACTCAGTCCCAAAAAAAAAATTTTTTTAATTAAATTTGTTGTTGAAATTTTATATTCTCCCCATTCTAAAAAGGAGGAAACAAGCACAGAGAGATTAAATAACTTGCTAATAAGAAATAGAGCAGACTGGAATTCAGGTGGACACTGACATTCATGTTCTCAGTCACTACACTATACTATATACTATACTATACTATACTATACTATACTATACTATACTATACTATACTGCCTATCAACGCAAAAATACTTAGAACGTTATGAAACACTTATGGTAATTTATCTGCATAACTCCTCAGGTAATCCAGAAGTAATATGTGGAAAATTCAAAAATTGCAAATAGAGTGTTTCACCACTTTAGAATTTCTAAACCAAGCACCACTGTTACCTTAACCCCACTAACTCCCCAGGTCCACCCCAACTCCAAACAACTTATGGCCTTGATAATTGTCATCAAAACATAAATAAAATCCTGTATTTCATGATTTAAGTACAAGTCCCCAAATACTTGAAACCCGTTATTTACCTTAAAGCCAAAGTAATTGTAAGAGAAATCTCGGTCATAGATAATGGCAGAATTCAGGCGCTGATACGGGTGAAAAAGAACGCACAATTAAATTAAAATAATTACTTATTTTCACAAAATCTGTTGTCTCTCAGCCCTGACTCCAGAACTAAAATCAACACAGATAACACTAAGCATTATTACTGTAGAAGTCCATCTAACATTCTAAAAAAAAGAAACAATATATATAAATTAAGTATCCTAATTAGGTTTAAAAATATGTATATTACAACACTAGAAGATAACACATAAATATATGTTGTGAGATTACATTTAATTTTCCAAACTTTCACTATTATGTTTATAGTATGTTTTGAAAGGGGGAAAAAACATGAGCATAAATGGGACTATATTGTCATCCTTAAACATGTTTTTAGATTACTATTAATCCAAAAGTATTGTTACTACATATTTACTAATATATATATATATTTACTTCAAAAACTAGCCTACCTCAAACTGCATATAACAGTATATGTAATAAACAATGACAAGAAGCAGGCTTACGTTAATTCTGAGGCTCTTCAAAATCTATGGTCCTTTAACAAGTCTCAGACAAACCACTATTGTAACAGTAAGATTTTATAGCGTAACTGGTCATTATTACAGAGTTTTAGTAGGCTATAAAGCCATTCAGAGGAAAACAAAAGCAATTAACGTACAAATAATCATTTTTGATAGAAAAAAACGGAGCCAGGTTTTCAAAATACTAACAGTGTTTCTACATAATGATCTATATCTAAGGACTAGAAAAACCTATACGAAAGCTTGCTTTCCTTCTCTCTTAAAATTTTAAGGCCATCTTTGTTGCCAAAGGCAGGTATGGGCTCAGTATGAATATTACAGAACTGAAACACTTGACTATCAATAGACATATTTTTAGACACATGTTTGATGCTGCTGCTGTATTTTTGTCTTCACCTTGTCTTCAAGATTACACAAATTAACAACACACAAACAACTCAGTTTTCTCCTAGTCTCTTTAACATCAGATACATGTTTAGAGAGACAGTCAATTAATCATTCTTTTTTTTTTTTTTTTTTGAGACTGAGTCTTGCTCTGTTGCCCAGGCTGGAGTGCAGTGGCATGATCTCGGCTCACTGCAAGCTCCGCCTCCCGGGTTCACACCATTCTCTTGCCTCAGCCTCCTGAGTACCTGGGACTATAGGCGCGTGCCACCACGCCTGGCTAATTTTTTGTATTTTTAGTAGAGACGGGGTTTCACCCAGTTAGCCAGGATGGTCTCGATCTCCTGACTTTGTGATCCACCCACCTTGGCCTCCCAAAGTGCTGGGTTTACAGGCGTGAGCCCCCTCACCCAGCCTAATCATTCTATTACCCAAAGTTAAAACTGGTCTCTAACCTGTCCAGATATACATGGTAAATAAATCCTGTGTGTAAAAGGGCTGGTTAGGCTACATCTTTTCCCTTCTGTCCTCTGGCATCTAGTTAAGAAAGCAGTTCAAACACAAGTGGATAATTTTTAAGCTGCTGAGCATGAGCTTGTAAAATTTTACCTGAGCAACCTTTTTGGGAGTCAGTTTGGCAATGCCTATCAAAATTTTGAATTCACATACACATTGGCTCAGCAATTCAACTGAAGGGATTTATCTTACAGATATATTCATCTATGGGCAAAACACCTACCATACAAGAATATTCACTGCAGTGAAAAGATGAAAACCAAATATTGATCACTAAAGGAATCTTACACATACATACAATGACAATATATCTATAAAATGGAACATTATACAACTATTATAAAAAAATGAGTAAATTCATAAAGGCTGATAGAGAACAAACAAGATATACTTACAAGTGAAAAAAGTATCAGTGAAAATAGTATGCACAGTACAGTACCACCGAAAATAAAAATATATATGTACACACATGTATGCACACACATGTACGTACAAAATAGCTCCGGAAAAATACATTTTAAAATGATAAAGTTGTTTCTAAAGAGGAAAATCAGGAATCAGGGCAGGAAAAAACAGAATTGTATTTACCTGTATCTTTTGTAGTGTTTAAATTTTCTAAAATGTGTGCAATATTAAAAAAGACTATCAAAAAATTTCCACCAGAAAAGTGTTATACATACATCTTTATTAGCCAAAACAATATCCAATGTTGACTTGGCCACCATAGGAGAGTGTTTGCCATTATGTGGATTTATGTAGTTATAGAGGTCTTCCATCACATCTAAAAAAATACAACAAAAAAAGAAAATATATCAAGACCACTTCACAGCTAATTCAATCTTTAGGTAACAGTTGAAAACAGTAGTTCTCAACCCTTTTTTTCATCTCAACCCACCTCAATATCTAGCATGTAAAGTGCTCAATAAACACATACATGTTGAAGAAATATGTAATGCCTCATTTAAGGAAACAATCTTCTAGAGTTAAAGTGATTATAAGCTCTTGTAATTTAAAATAAGATTCCTGGGCCGGGCACCATGGCTCACGCCTGTAATCCTAGCACTTTGGGAGGCTGAGGCAGGCGAGTCACGAGGTCAGGAGATAGAAACCATCCTGGCTAACACGGTGAAACCTCGTCTCTACTAAAAATACAAAAAATTAGCCGGGCATGGTGGCACGTGCCTGTAGTCCCAGCTACTCGGGAGGCTGAGGCAGGAGAATGGCATGAACCCGGGAGGTGGTGCTTGCAGTGAGCCGAGATTGCACCACTGCACTCCAGCCTGGGTGACAGAGTGAGACTCTGTCTCAAAAATATAAAAATAAAAATAAAAATAAAAATAAAATAAAATATAAATAAATAAATAAAACAGATTCCTAAGGCTGGACAGTGGCTCACATCTGTAATCCCAGCTCTTTGGGAAGCTAGCCACCCACCTCAGCCTCCTGAGTAGCTGGAATGACAGGCACACACTACTATACCTTGTTAACGTTTTTAATTTTGGAGAGAAAGGGTCTCACTATGTTACCCTGGCTAGTCTTGAACTCCTGGGCTCAAGTAATCCTCCTGCCTTGGCCTCCCAAAGTGCTGGGATTAGGCCCACCATGCCTGGCATAAAATTTTTAAAAACTTTTTTTTCCTTTTTGGCTCCCGATAGGAAACAATAAAGATTTTTTAATCTCAGTCTACCAGCTGGCTTCTTATATATTGAACAAATTATTTAACCTTCCCTTTCCCACATTCCCTGAGCTGTAAAATGGTAGTGATGAAATGAAGAGTTCGCATCTAGTGAGAAAGGAGCAACTATAACATTTTGTTTAACCCAAAACTTGTCAATAAATATTATTCATTTTTCCAACCATATCACCACCAAGTGCCTAACAATGGGCTTTAAAAAAAAGAGAGAGAGGCCAGGTGCGGTGACTCACGCCTGTAAACCCAGCACGTCGGGAGACCAAGGAGGGCAGATCACCTCAGGTCAGGAGTTTGAGACCAGCCTGGGCAACACGGTGAAACCCCATCTCTACTAAAAATACAAAAATTAGCTGGGCGTGGTGGCAACTGCCTGTAATCCCAAGCTACTCGGGAGGCTGAGGCAGGAGAATCGCTTGAACCCGGGAGGCGGAGGTTTCAGTGAGCCGAATCATACCATTGCACTCCAGCCTGGGTGATAAGAGCAAAACTTTATCTCAAAAAAAATAAAAAAATTTAAAAAGAGAGAGAATAAAAAACTTAAAGAACAAAGATACATCAACTCTTTTATACAGCAGATAGGCAGCATGGAGAAATAGGAAACTGTAGTCCACTCTTTCCCACTAATTTACATATTTGCCATTTATTTATTTATTTATTTATTTATTTATGAGACAGAGTCTCACTCTGTCGCCCAGGCCGGAGTGCAGTGACATAGGCTCGGCTCACTGCAATCTCCGCCTCCCAGGTTCAAGCAATTCTCCTGCCTCAGCCTCCCAAGTAGCCGAGATTATAGGCCCCCGCCACCATGCCCAGCTAATTTTTTGTATTTTTAGTAGAGATGGGGTTTCACCATGTTGGCCAGGCTGGTCTCAAACTCCTGACCTAAGCGATCAACCTGCTTGGCTTCCCAAAGCACTGGGATTACAGGTGTGAGCCACTGCACCCGGTCTATTTTATAATTTTAGATTTTTCTTAAAATGCAGAGATGGGGTTTCGCCACATTGCCCAAGCTGTTCTCAAACTCCTGGACTCAAGCAATTTGCCTGCCTTGACTTCCCAAATTGCTGGGATTTGAGGTGTAAGCCACCCCACCTAGCCATATTTGCTTCTTTAAACAGTCAAGATTTCTACTACCCTTATTACTTTTCTGAGAATACTGAATTTTTACTTTTTCACCCAAGACTTACCACTGAACACTTTCTTTGTTTCTTTGTGTAAGTTAGAGACAGCAATCCTGGCTGCCAGGATAGCATAGTCAGGGTGCTTAGTAGTCAAGGTTGCAGCTGTTTCAGCAGCCAAAGTATCTAGTTCCACTGTGGTGACCCCACTGTACAAGCCTTGGATTACTTTCATGGTGATCTGAGCCTACAAAAATAAAACCAAGAATTACTTGAGCTTTCCCAAGAAACAATAGCTTCCTTAAAAGAGTAATTAAGAAAACCATCATGGCCAGGTGTGGTAGTACATACCTATAGTCCTAGCTACTCAGCAGTTGAGGTGAGGGGATCACTTAACCTTAGCAGTTCATGACCCTATTTAAAAAAAAAAAAAAAAAAAAAAAAGCCAGGCGTTGTGGCTCACACCCATAATCACAGAGCACTTTGGGAAGCCAATGTGGGAGAATGGCTTAAGTACAGGAGTTCGAGACCAGCCTGGGCAAGCTAGGAAGACCCCCCCCCCCCCCGCCACCATCTCCACAAATAATAAAAAAATTAGCTGGGTGTGGTGGTACACACCTGTGATCCCAGCTACTCAGGAAGCTGAGGCTGCAAGGAGCTGTGATTATGCCACTGCACTCCAGCCTGGGCGACAGAGTGAGACCCTGTCTCAAAAAAAAAAAAAAAGGAAAGAAAAAAAGAAAACAATCAAATTCACATCACAATATAAACGACAGGTTGGGCACAGTGGCTCACACCTGTAATCCCAACACTTTGGAAGGCCGAGGTAGGAGGCTCACTTGAGCGCAGGAGTTTGGGACAAACCTGAGCAATATAATGAGACCATATCCCTACTAAAAATTAAAAAATTAGCCAGTCAAGGTGGTAAGTGCCTGTGGTTGCAGCTACAGGGTAAGCTGAGGTGGGAGGAATGCTTGTACTGGGGAAGTCAAGGCTGCACTGAGCTATCTATGATCATGGCACTGTACTCCAGCCTGGGCAACACAGTGAGACCCTGTCTGAAACAAAGAACAAGACAATTTACTTATCTGAAAAATTATCTTTCGGAATGGTGGGCAGTGGGAAACTTAGTAATGAGAATGCACAACCCAGCAGAACTACAGAAAATGTATACTACATATAAAATGAAGGTGTTATTAAAAAAAACCTAAATATAGCCTTTAAATCAATTAGTCTCACAGGGAAATAGCTGAAAACATACTAATGATTCTATATTTCCCTATTTTCATTCAAATTCTCCCAACAGACTAATGATTCTATATGAGTGTTTCCCCATTTTTCATTCAGATCCTCCCTAAGTGATCAGGGCTCCAGCTTCATACTTACTTTTCCCAAATTCCATATAAGGATAAGTACAGAAAAGCAAATGAATCAAACTTTAATCATGCCAATTAAAGGAGAAAGAAGTATAAATTAGGTTTGGGGCTGAGTCATGATAATTTAATGACTACTCTTTCTTTAGCACTTCACAAATTACAAAGTGCAACCTCCACCCCTGGGGTTCAAATGATTCTCAACCAAAGTTGATCAAAAATTATCAACTTTCATAATCTCTGACATTTCATAATCACTTTGTGAGATGATTATTACTATACCTATTTTACATTAAGAACCTGAGGCTCAGGTTATTGGGACTTGCCCAAGGTTATATCATTATACAAGTCTTCTGGCCCCAACCCCATTAAACTTCACTGTATTTCACTGTTTTCAAGGCCACATTGTAAGTTCATTTTTAAGACACGTAATGCACAAGGTATTAGCATACATTTTTAAGAAAAACAAATTCTAAGTTGTGAGTGTGTGTGTTTATTGAATCTTTAAGAAACCACTTAATCCAACAGAAAATAAATGTATTTCCCAGCTGAACAATGCATACCCCCCTCAAAAAAAAGACACATACATGTGTAACTATTTTTAACAGTCTGCAATCTATTCTAATTATAATATAGCTAAACCCAAGTTGCTCCCGATCACTTTCTTCCCAGATCCAGTAGATAAGGTGTGTTCAGTATAAGAGCAGTGAAGTCTTCTAAATAGTTTCTAGAGTAATATGGCAAACAATTAGAACTCAGAATAAAATACCATCTGTGTGCTAACTGTGCTGTGCCAGATCTAACAGCATACACAGTTTTTCTTTTTTTCTTTTTGAGACAGGGTCTCATTCTGTGGCCTATGCTAGAGTACAGTGGCACAGTCTCAGCTCACAGAAACCTCAACCTCCAGGACTCAAGCAATCCTCCCACCACCAAGTAGCTGGGACTACAGGCATGCGCCACCATGCCCAGCTAATTTTTGTTTTGTTTTTGTTTTTGTTTTGTTTTGTTTTGTTTTGTTTTTGTAGAAACAGGGTTGAGGGAAGGCACGGTGTGGCTCATACCTGTAATCCCAGCACTTTGGGAGGCCAAGCCGGGCAGATCACTTGAGGCCAGGAGTTCATGCTTGGCCAACATGGCAAAATCCTGTCTCTACTAAAAATACAAAAAAAATAGCCAGGCATGGTGGCACATGCCTGTAATCCCAGCGGAGGGAGGCTGAGGCACAAGAATCATTTGAACCCCAGGGGCGGAGGCTGCAGTGGGCCAAGATTGTGCCACTGCACCTGGGCAGTTTCACCACGTTGCCCAGGCTGGTCTCAAACTCCTGAGCCCAAGCAATCTGCCTACCTTGGTCTCCCAAAGTGCTCGGATTACAGACGTGCACCGACAGTTTTTCAACAGAATCTACCTTAGGAAGTTTGAGGATGCTGCAACACTCCTGCGCTCTAAAATGTACTACTGCATGAGGCAATAGAACATGTGGGAGTGAAGAGACCTAGGTGCTTCTCCCTATACTCCCACTAACTTAAGTCACCTCCCTCTCTCTTTGGAACTTTCTTACCTATAAAACAAAGATGAAATGGGATGGGCTCTCAAGGTTCATTCCAACTCTAACATTCTACTGTTCTAATTATTGTCTTAAGTCCTCAATGTAAAAGAGAATTTACAATAAACATATTTTCAAGATGCATAAAATCATTTTCTCTTGACCAAACTTACTTTGGTCAAGTGGCTAAATAGATATATGTCAAGCACTGAGAATATCACAACAATAAGATACACAGCCCATCCTCAATTCTAGGGTAGGATAAAGACCTATAATTAATTTCCATGTTATATGATTAAAGCTATGAGATGAGCACAGGTTTTACAGCAGTACAGATAAGATACCTAAATAAGGAGATGGAAATATGGGTGGATTTGAAGAAAAGAGTTCTTAGAGATTCTCATTTAAGGAAGATCATTTTAGAAGTCAGGTAGAAGACGAGTTTGAAGAGGGCAAGATTAGAGGAAGTCCAGGACACTGCAGAGACCACAGAAAACAGTCCAGATAACTGATGAGAGTCTAGAATATAGAAGTTATAAAGGATAAGGAAAAAAGCAGAGCAACTCGTTTATGAATAGTTTGTTCTTGACTTAAATATTGTCCATGAAATCTACTTTATATTACTTAAATCTTTTTACATAAACAACAAAAAGCAAATTTTAAACCAGTTCCTACCTAAATAACCACAATTCCAAAACAAACTTTAGGCTTCCCTTTTTTTTTTTTTTGAGAGGGAGTTTCGCTCTGTCGCCCAGGCTGGACTGCAGTGGCACGATCTCGGCTCACTGCAACTTCTGCCTCCCAGGTTCAAGTGATTCTCCTGCCTCAGCCTCCCAAGTAGCTGGGATTACAAGCACCCACCACCAGGCCCAGCTAATTTTTGTATTTTTAGTAGAGACAGGGTTTCATCATGTTGGCCAGGCTGTTCTTGAACTCCTGACCTCAGGTGATCCGCCCACCTCAGCCTCTCAAAGTGCTGGGATTACAGGCGTGAGCCACCGCGCCTGGCCTAGGCTTTTCCACTAATGAATAAAACAATTTACTCAAGGAAATATCTGATATTAAATGTTAATATCAAATTTTCCTCTTTACTCACATTCATAGTTCTCTGAAAAGTGAGAACTCACAGGACAGAACCAAAATTAAGGAAAAAAAATGTTTTAAGCAATGAATTCAAATTTTATATCAAAGGGCATAGCCAGAATACCAAAGTATATCAGGTGAGTGAAGGTCCAGGAATAAGAGACAAACGGAAAGAAACACATGAAACAAGGAACCCAAGATAAAAACCATATTTACTTACAGGATCAACAAAATCCATATTGAGTCCATAACAAAGCTTCTGGATTCGAGATGTAATTTTGTCAAACATGACTCGCTCTTGGCGGCCATCTAAAGAATCAAATCATGTTAGCAATTATTAAATTCTGTTAGCAATTATTAAGACTACAATGTCAAAGAATCAAATGTAATTAACATGTAAATTGACCAACATGAAATGCTATTTCACAGATAAGATTCAGGCCCCCTCAAAAGATTCATGACGAGATTGTCTTCTCTGATGTCACCTTCAAAGAGTATGAATTCTATACATACAGATATTTACAGATAACTTCCTAAATTCCCCCCCATCCCACACTGCAGCCAAAATTACCCTTTAAAAGTTAAACTCAGAATCATATCATTACCTCCCTCAAAACTCCTAATAGTGGCTTCTTATCTCCAGAATAAAAGTCAAAATTGTTAAAAAACAATCCACAGGCCAGGCGTGGTGGCTCACACCTGTAAGCCCAGCACTTTGGGAGGCCAAGGCGGGTGGATCACCTGAGGTCAGGAGGAGTTCTAGATCAGCCTGACCAATATGGTGAAACCCCATCTCTACTAAAAATACAAAAAATTAGCCAGGCGTGGTGGCAGGAGCCTGTAATCCCAACTACTCAGGAGGCTGAGGCATGAGAATTGCTTGAATCCGGGAGGCGGAGGTTGCAGTGAGCTGAGATCACGCCACTGCATTCCAGCCTGGACAAGAAGAGTGAAACTCCATCTCAAAAAAAAAAAACAAAAAACAAAAAATCGGCCGGGCGTGGTGGCTCAAGCCTGTAATCCCAGCACTTTGGGAGGCCGAGACGGGCGGATCACGAGGTCAGGAGATCGAGACCATCCTGGCTAACCCGGTGAAACCCCGTCTCTACAAAAAATACAAAAAAACTAGCCGGGCGAGGTGGCAGGCGCCTGTAGTCCCAGCTACTCGGGAGGCTGAGGCAGGAGAATGGCGTAAACCCGGGAGGCGGAGCTTGCAGTGAGCGGAGATCCGGCCACTGCACTCCAGCCCGGGCAACAGAGCAAGACTCCGTCTCAAAAAAAAAACAAAAAACAAAAAACAAAAAATCCACAGAATCCTATACAACCGGTCCTGTGCACCCACCTCCCAATTTCACCTCCAACTCTCCCACCTTCCTTCCTATTCTACCTTGACAACCTGGCCTTCTTGCTATAGATCTCCTTTAGGTCTTTTGCTCAATGTCATCACCTTCTCAATGAGGCTTTCCCTGATGATTCCATTTTAAATTGCAATGCCCCAAATAGGGCCCTTGCTCTTCTTATCTCCCTTCCCCTTCTGTGCTTTTTCTCCATAGCGCTTATCCCATCTGACATACTATATATTTTACCTAATATTTTTCATGATTTTGGACTTAGATTATATCTTTGTCCTTCTAGACAAAAGTCTTACTACTCTTAGTTTAACCTCAAATAGTAGCTCATCCGACCTTTATTTATTCTTACCAGGAATAGTGAATATATCAAACCACCAAACAGCCTTAACCCTAGGCAAGCCACAAAACATAATCAGTCATTTCACAGATCTTCATTTGTAGAAAGGGGTTAATTATTATATCTATTCTACTTGCCTCACCAGTTTACTGTGACGATAAAATGAGATAAGGTAAAAAGTGCTTTTGTTGTAACAACTTTGGCATAGTCACAACTATGATACCTCATTATAAAATAAAGCTGCTCCTATGGGGAAAAAAATCACAGTATGTGATACACAATAGGCACTCAATAAATATTAGTGTCTCACACTGATTTAGTTTTTGTCTCCTTTGTGCACCCACAATCCATTGTAACTATAGGCTGAGTATCCTTAATCCAAAATTCCAAAATCCAAAACACTCCAAAATCCAAAACTTTTTCAATGCCAACACAATGTTCAAAGAAAATGTTCCTTGGACCATTTCAGATTTTGGATTTTCTGATTAGGGATGCCCAACTGGTAAGTATAATGCAAATATTCCAAAATCTGAAACAAATCCAAAATCTGAAACACTTCTGGGCCCAAGCATTTTGGATAAGGGATACTCCAAAATGAGTATCCAATGGTTACTCAAAAATGAGTATTGGTAACCAATAAGAAACATGTTAAATATATTTACATTTGGCCCTCTCATTCACATCTGTATTCTCAAATTTAGTGCCTAGAACAAGGCAAGTTCTCAAACATTTGATGAAGAATAAATGAACAATAAGACATCACTATTAAACCATTATCACTAGAACAAGTTGCTTTTTCTTCTACACTGATATATTAGCCCTTCTCTTTCTGATCACCATTGTGATAATTTTCTGATTAGGCTCACATTTGCAGCATTTAACTCTGGAACAGGGTAAATTAACTGGCTGGCACTGGGACTGAAACCTCAGTGCTCTGGCAATTGGAAAACTAAGCAGGCAGGTAACCACAAAGCAACATTAGCGTTCTGCAATTATACATGGAGTGGCGGGGGAAAGCAACTTAGCAAAAAGAAAATTCTGCAACTGCCAGAAGTTCTGAAGTCAATCAGGAAACTGACACAAAAAAAAGTGCATTGGTAATTAATCTTAACTCACACGTGAGAATAGGAGGCAGACTAAAGATCTAAAGGTCCAATGACACGCGGTTCTCTATTCTGTCATTCCACTTGGTTAGTTTTTCAAGCCAGATGTCGATTTTATCACATCAGTAATCCCTGCTTCTCACTGCCTACATTATCCTCTTCTCTCAAGCAAAGTCTTTCTTAGTTTGGCCTCAGATCTCTTCTACTGTTCCCTGTGAAATGTAAGTCCCAAGAAGGCTTCCCATTCCCATATCCACATCATTGCTTATACCGTACTCTGCCTAAAAGTTCCTCTTCCACATTTCCATACATCTAACTCCTAAGGCAGGCGGATCACCTGAGGTCAGGAGTTCGAGACCAGTCTAGCCAACATGGTGAAACCCCATCTCTACTAAAAATACAAAAAAAAAACACAATGAGCTGGGTATGCTGGCAGGTGCCTGTAATCCCAGCTACTCGGGAGACTGAGGCAGGAAAATTGCCTGAACCCGGGAAGCAGAGGTGGCAGTAAGCTGAGATCACACCACTGCACTCCAGCCTGGGCGACAGAGCGAGACTCCATCTCAAAAAATAAAAAATAAAACAAAAAATCCTCTAGCATACTAGTGTGATTTCCTCTTGACTATAAACTGTCTTTCATTCTTCTCTCTTCAGGAAGATGTCCCTAATCCTGTAAGACCAAGGATGCGTGCCTTTTCCACAAGATACAAACTTTGTAATTTCCTCTGCCGAGAATGTTTAGGCCACAGATCTCACATTACTAGCTCTTAGTACTATTTAGGGTTCAGCTCAAATGTTGGCTTCTCAGAGAAGCCTTTCCTGGCTACCTAATACAAGGTTATTTTCTCATTCATCTTTATCACATGATCCTGTTTTACTATCATCTCATTAATCAGTATCTGAAATTAACTGATTATTATGTTTACTTATTTCTTATATACACTTACCACTCCCACCCACACCAAGTTGTAAACTCAATGAGAAATGTAATTTAGCTTTGTTCACTGCAGAATCTCTAATGCCTACAACAGCTCCTAGCACAAAGAGATGCTGAATAAATGCTTTATGAATAACTGAATGAATGGCCTCTACTGCCTATACTTTACCTCTCAGAGTATTTATCATATCTTATCATATTACTTCTTTATTTGTCTATCTTTCTCAATTGATTGTAGGATCTTTGGAAGCTGGAACCATGTCTGCCTACTCATCACAGGAATCCCAGTACACAGCACAGTATCCACACACAGAGTTGTAAAATAATATAGCAGGCTGTGAATGGAATAGGAAGGAAGGAAGGAAGGAAGGAAGGAAGGAAGGAAGGAAGGAAGGGGGGAGGAAGGGAGGGATAGGGAAATAATCTGGAATAAAAGAAAGATTAGAGTGCAAATGGATGCTTTCGAAGACATTATTTCGTAAACTTTTGTATCATTTTATGTGTATCCACATATATACACGTATGTCTGTAAAACGTTTTGTTTTTTACTGCGAGTTACAATCCAAAGTTTTGAAAATACTACACTAAATTCCAAAACAGTTTACAACTCAGTCAGCTACTTTGTCATTTACTGCAATGGTTCTCAGTGTTTATTTTTTTAACCATAATCTCCTTGAGGAATGATATTCTCCCATTAGGAAAAACAGCTCAAGATAGCAGATGAAAAAAACTCATCTACTATTCTCTTCTAACAATTTTCATATGGATTGTTCCTAAATCCCTAACAATTTTAAGTTCTTTAAAGACAGAGCTGCCTTCTCCATTACTGCCCTCACAGTGTTTAGCAAGACATTAGCACATTCAGTAGGTACTTGAAAGTCAACTTCCAGTTGCCCTTCTGAATAATTATATTAAAAATAACAAACCCTAGCTGGGCATGATGGTGCATATCTGTAGTCCCAGCTACTGAGGAGGCTGAGGCAGGAGAATCTCTTGAACCCAGGAGGCAGAGACTGCAGTTGAGTTGAGATCATGCCACTGCACTCCAGCCTGGGTGACAGAGCAAGACCCCATCTCAAAAAAAAAAAAAAGAAAAAATTAACAAAAACTATAGGAGTTAGTCTGATATTTCACTGACATGCCAAAAATAAGAGGGGACAAAAAAAGTCCAGAAAACCAAAAACCCTATGCATATTAAAAAAACATAAAAATAAAATATAGAAACATAGAAATATAAAAAAATAAAGAAAGAAATCTAAGTACATGTTGTACATTAACAAGTGTTGCTGAATGCTACAACGGCAGAATCTACAGCATGAACCATCTGGATCAAATTATGCTCTATGAAGGAATGAGAAACAAAATAAGCTCTGCTTTTTAGTTAGTTGTAGCTAGCACTTTTTTTTTTTTGAGACAGGGTGTCACTCTGTCGCCCAGACTGGAGTGCAATGGCACAATTTCAGCAACCTCTGCCTCCCAGGCTCAAGCAATTCTCCTGCCTCGGCCTCCTGAATAGCTGGGATTACAGGCGCAAACCACTACCCTCCAGCTAACTTTTGTATTTTTAGTAGAGACGGTTCCACCATGTTGGCCAGGCTGGTCTCAAACTCCATACCTCAAATGATCCACCGGCCTTGGCCTCCCGAAGTGCTGGGATTACAGGTGTGAGCCACCACTCCCGGCCAAAGTAGCACTTTTTAAACAGTATTTAGAAGTAGACTCAAAATGTTAAAAATTCAACACAAAGTTGAATTTTATCCATTCTGGTCATCTAAGTCCATACATTTTCAATTTATCTTTGTTACTAACTTATCATAAACCATCCTAAACATCTCTCCCATATCTAATGATTTAAAAAATAGATGCTCAAGCCAGGTGCGGTGGCTCCCAGCACTGTAATCCAAGCACTTTGGGAGGCTGAAGTGGGAGGATTGCTTGAGCCCAGGAGTTCAAGACCAGCCTGGGCAGCATAGCGAGACTTCGTCTCTAAAAAAAAACTAATAAATAATAATGTAAAAAAATAAAAATACAAAAATAGATGCTTAGCTCTCACTCTTAGGAATGGATCAATAAAAGATTTTGCTCTTTGGTCAGCTAAAATGGGAGCTAGGAAAATTCAGAGAATGATGTTCTCAAGATACCAAAAACAAGAAGGGCCACTACTGTCCACCCTTCCAACTCTTGTCTGTAGTTAAACCAATCTGGACATTGGCTGTAGTTAAACCAAATCAACTACCTGCTTATTCGCAGCACTCATCATGTCCTACATTTTGATACAATTATTTTCTTTCATTCTTTAAGAATCTATTCACGTCAGGTCCTGTGCTAAATGTGAGCAGAAAAGTCTCCATCTTGCTTGTATTCCCAGCACTTTGGGAAGCCAAGGAAGGGAGGATGGCTTGAGGCCAGCAGTTCAAAGCCAGCCTGGGAAACACAGCAAGACTCCTTCACTACCAGAAATTTTTAAAAATTAGCCACCCATGGTGGTGCATGCCTATAGTCCTAGCTACTTGAGAGGCTGAGGCAAGAGCATCACTTGAGCCCAGGACTTCAAGGTTACAGTGAGCTATGAATACACCACTGCACTCCATCCTGGGTGACAGAGCAAAACTCTGTCTCAAACAAATCTCCATCTTTGATATGTTCACAGCCTAGAGGACAAAACAGAAACAACCAGTCGATCAACCAGTATTTACCAAGTGCCTACAATTTCGAAATAACTGTATTGCTTTAACAAAGGCAAGTAGGTTCAACTCAAAACTTGTTCATACATATCTCATGTGGCTGTTAAAAGTATGTTGCTCTTGTTTTTCCAACCCGATTAAGCCTATTCCCAAGGCAGGGACTGTCTCCTCTTATAATCTCACAAAGCCAAGCAAAGGACTGGGCACAAAGCAGGGACTCGGCAAGTCTAATGAAAAGGAACTGTTGAGAAAGAATACAAGTTCCTGACTCTTCCCAGTCCCCATCTTGTCAGAAGATGTCTCAACCAACCTTCTCTGACTCAGTATCTCTTGCCATGAAGGGAAAGGAACTCCAGGATGCTGTCTGTCTGGGATCTGTTTTTTCCACCCCACACTCCTATCCTCACTCCACACTCCTATCCTCACCCCACAAAAGAGATCAGTAAACTGACAAGTGGCTATGTAGGGTAAAGAGTCCCCCTCCTTCTTTCCTAGCTGCCCCCCCACCCGGTGCCTAAGACAGCTCACCAACCCCACGGTTTTCCAAATCAAACTGTGTTGTCAGCTATGGGTGACTTTGGGTCAGTCGCCGAAACCTCGCTCTGAGCTTCAGTTTCCTCATCTGTAAAGTGGAGCTAATAATCTCTCTCTCGGAGGCTTGTAGAGAGGAATAAAATAGTGCCTGGAAAGTGCTCGGCAGTCACTACTCGATACAGGGCGTTATCCTTTTGAAAGGCGGCAGGATGACAAAGCCGAGGGGGCGCAGCCTGAAGGCCCGAAGGAGGTTCGGGGCAGGCTGACTGAAGACAGAAGGCCGAGCGAGCTGACAGGGCGGAAGGCCGCGGCGGGAAAGGCGGGAAAGGCGGGAAGCAGCGGAGGCGGGCGGGCGGGTTGGGCATCAGCTCCGGCGGCGGCAGCCCGCGTCCCCTCACCTCCCTTCTCGCCCACGTCGTTGCCCCCTCACCTCGCTTGATCACATGCATCGCAGCTAGTGGATGAGGCTCTGAAGGATCGGAGACTGGACTGCGGCTCTAAAGCGCCGGCGGGATCAAGAAGGTGACAGAGTAGGAAGGGTTAGGTTGCAGGCGCTGGTCAAGGACAGAAACTGGAGTTGGAGCCAGACAGCACTTTCTCCAGAGCAGAGGCGCAACAATCCAAATCCCCTTCCCGCGCCCGCCACCCGTGACGCACAAAGGGGTGCGACGCGGTTCGAATGACGTTAGTCGACGCTGCGGCCCACGCCTGGGGTAGGCTTCGCAGACTAGTTCAGGCGCCTTGTAGCCGCCATGTTGAGTCTGGGCAAGACACAGAAGACTACGCCTCTCCCATGGGCCCCGTTGGATGTGGACATGCCCGGCGGAAACGCTGCTCTCCTGCCGCCATGTTTTGTGTGGGCAAGCCGAATTTGGACGCCTTGGGGCCCTGGCGTAACACCTAGAGCCTGCTAGGTCAGGCGCCGCCCTTGTCGCCTGCGTGTCTCCGCCGGAGGAAAGGCGGTTCACTTATTTTGTTGCTTTTGAAATAACAAAACCTAACTGGCCGGAACGTTTTTCTTGCTTTGACATTTATTGTAATAATCCTAACACTGCCGTCCGCTGTGGGCTCAAGCCTAGACTCCACAGCCGTGGGCAGCTTGGAGCCCCAGGGCTTTCAGATCGGCCAGAAGACTGGCACTCAGGAACTGGAAGAAAACCGCGCAAGGCCAATGGCGTTTGGATTTTATCCTGACGCAAATCAGATCCCTGAGAGAATTTTAAGCAGGGCAGGGTCAGTACACATTTGCTTCTGGGGTTCTTCAGTGGATGGTAGCAGAGAAAGGGTATTTGCCTTGTGGAGGTAGGATGGACTTGGTGACTTAAAGTGGAGAATAAGAATAGATGAGAACCCTAATATGCAAGGCTGGTGTAGAAGCTTCTGATTTGGGCTACCCAAAGCGATCTTTATGAAATTTCATCTGTGGCATCTTTTCCCTAAAAAGATGGTTTCTCACTACCCTCCAGAAGCTGCCCAAGCTTCCTGTGAAGTAATTTGAAAAATCATGGAAAGTCATAAGTGAGCCTGTAATCGCAGCATCTTGGGAGGCTAAGGCGGGAGTATCATGTGAGACCAGGGGTTGAGATAAGCCTGGGCAACATAGCGAGACCCCCATCTCTACAAAAAATAGAAAAATTAGGACAGCGCAGTGCCTCACTTCTGTAATCCCAGCACTTTGGGAGGCTGAGGTAGGCAGATCACGAGGTCAGGAGTTCGAGACCAGCCTAACCAACATGGTGAAACCCTGTCTCTACTAAAAATACAAAAAGTAGCCAGGCATGGTGGCACGCACCTGTAATCCCAGCTACTCAGGAGGCTGAGGCAGGAGAATCGCTTGAACCCAGGAGGCAGAGGTTGCAGTGAGCCAAGATCACACCATTGCACTCTAGCCTGGGCAAGAGAGCAAGACTCCGTCTCAAAAAAAACGAAAAAGAAAAATTAAATAGATGTTTTTTAAAAGTCATAAATGAAGTTATAGGATAGATAGGGTCAAGTTTACCCAGACATAGGGTTTCCCAATTTAGCAAATAAAAATGTGTCCCAGACACTCCATGAGAGAAAATTATACTTTAAAAACTGTTTATCTGAAGTTCACATTTAACTGGTCGCCCTGCATGTATCTGGTAACCCTGCCCACAGAGCTTCTGGGTATGTGCATTCAAGTTTCATTTTCCCTGGGCAAAGGAAAGATAGTCTCTTCATCCCGTCATGCCACAGCACAGAGAACACAATGAGAGTCAAAGCCAGCAGGGGTTAAAATCTCCTACATGCTTTATTGGAGTCTTATGAAATAACACAGAAAACCCCATTTGAGGGTGTCCAGGGGGTACAAGGCAGTCTGCAACCTAGCACCCTCCTAAGACCAGCCCCAGGTGCACCCACCCTAGGCCCAAAATAGGATCCCAGGATAAAGGCATGGCAGGGAGTGGGGCAGAGGGAAAACACCTTTACAGCCATAGCAAAAACAGGTAAGGGAGAGAGTTGTATAGAGGGTGGGAAGGGTGGGGGGAAGTGGTCACACAGCCACCTTCACCTATACCATCTTCCTTAGCCACCCCTCCCCCAAACTGGTTGTGTCCTTTTTGAGCCTCTGGCCAAGGCTACAAAGTAACATGAAAATGGGATCTAACAAGGGGAATATGCAGCGTAGGCACTTGGGAAATTCAGGAGATTTTTTTCCTTTTAACTTGTCTTTTGGTTCAAAAATATGACAGCATCCTTGCCCAACAACTCCAGGGCTCCATAAGAGCCCTGTATCATGGCTGTGGCTCCCCGGGCCAGGGGAGCCACTTGTCCTGAGCCCCAGGAGTATTGATGCTTGGGGAGCTTTGGGGCAGCACCTCTTAGAGACAAACCCTCCTGCAGTGTGGGGGAGCAGGGGTAAGAGGGAGGCAGGTGTGGGTGGGAGAAGAGAGAAAAAGTGACTGCCTTATAACCTACAGTTCTGGCATCCACTCATGCTCCAATGAAGAGAGGCCTCTTCCAACCCATCCCCAAGCCTCTCTTTAAAAGTCTCTGGTGGGTTGTTCTCTGAGAATTGGTTTCACTCCCCCATGGACTCCTGGAAGCCTGAGTGAGATCTAGGATGAGGTTCCTTCTGACCCACAACAATACCAAAGAACAAATCCCAAAGATTAGGCCCTGGCCCCAGTCTGGAGCAAACAGAACCACTGTGAGTGGGGTGGAACGGATCTGAGGCAAACATGTCAGAAGTTACTCCTCCTATCTTCCCTGTAACTGCTAGGGGAAGCTGGGGAGTGGTGGGAGGGAGGAGCCTGAAAGCAAGAGACAGAAACAAGAAACCAAACCTCAAAACTGGGACAGCAGAGACAGAAGCTGAACCCCAGAGGTGGAGCTGGGAGCTGAGGGAACAGCAACTAAGACATGCACTGAAGTGGAGAGGGAGTGACAACAGCAGCCCATGGTTGGGAGGGAGGCAGGGCAGGCAGGCCATGGTGGTCAGTTAATAAATAATAATGAAGGACCCAAGGATGTACAGTGCAGGTATATACAGTGCCCAGACCCCTGGACCAGCCCTTCCCATGCCCCACTCTTGGGGCCAGTTATCTTGAAGGGAGGGAGGGAAGGAGAGGCAGAAGACCCAGGGAAGGACAAGCTGTCCCATTACTGCCACCCCCATCCTGCCTACTTCTTAAGAGGCTTCTTAAAGATTTTGAGGGGAAACTTCTTCCGGCCTGGGCTGGAGTCTGTCTCCTCGCCAATAGAGCCATTATCCTCCTCAGCCACAGCCTTCTTGCCAGCCAGGTGGGGAATGCGTGTGTTTCGGCTGGCTTGCAGGGCTCGGCTGTCCCCAACTGGAGATGGCGTGTCTGGGTCTGGGGAACTGGGGCTGTGAGAACGGGAAGAATCCAAATGTGGAGAGCCACCAGGTGGGGCTGAGGGGCTCAGCTCCATTAGGCTGTGGGCCTTGTCCAGCCCATGGTTCAGCGCCAGTAATGCCTTGGCCAGGGCAGGGCTGTCAGGCAGTTTCTCCATCAGAGACCCTGGGTGGACCCCCTCGATCAGCCGGTGGCTGCCATTGGAAGTCATGGCATTGAGAGCCTCGTCTGCGGCACGGCTCATCTGAGGAGGTTTGGGGGCCACACGCTGGCGGTCACTCATGTGGAGGGAGGACTCCGAATCGGAATGGGTCAAATCCCTGCAAGACATGGGGCAGAGAGGAAGAAAGGGACATATATTGGATGGGGTGATGGTGGAAAGGTGAAGAGGAGAAAGGGACAACACAAGAAGACAAGGACAGGGTAGGAAAATGGGGATAGAGCGGCAGGAGAGAGAAATAGGATGAACAGGCAGGTGGGAAGGAGAGAGGAAAGAGGAATAGACAGAAGTTGAGCAGCCGTAAGTATAGGATAAAAGAGGAGGCAGGAGGAGGGAATGAGGATAGATTGGAAAAGAGACAGGGAAAGGAGAGTAGAATTGTAGAGGAAGAAAAGCAAAAGGATAAGCAGGTAGAAAGAAGGGCCAAGAGAGAAAGACAAGAAAGGGAAAAGTGATGGGGAGAGAAGAGAGACAAGAAACAAAAACAAAAAATGCCATCATCTGTCTGGCAAATGGTTTTCCAATACCTGGGCTCCACAACTGGTGAATGCTCTGGCTCTGAACTGGTGCAACCATAGGCTTAAATTCCACAGGTATCCTCCTCAATAAAATCTCTGCCTTCTCATAGCTGGCTAGATTTCCTGGGACTCAATCTTAAGCTAACACAGAACCCACATACTGCTCCGGGTCACCATTTTCCATGCCTTCCTCCCCCACTTACTCCTGTCACACCTTAGGATATTATCCAGTCTGGGTCAGGCCCCAAGGAACAGGGCACATGCAGTCAGTGGACCTGACCCAGGCTGGAGATGAGAAGGTTAGAACAGCCTTGCAAAAAATCCTTCAGTCACCCCAAAAGGCCAGGATGCTGCCTCTTCTAACCATCTCACAGGATTCAAAGGAGGTCATAGATAGGTATTGCAGAGTTCAAACCAAAGTCTGTGGTGCGGCAGGAAGGGTGGGGTCTCTTACAGACCTCTGCTGACAGGGAGAACGTAGGGAGGCATAGAAAGACAGGATGTTGGCCTTTAAAGAGCAATGGTTCAGAAGAGTTCTGGACTCTTCTGTGCGATCTTGGACAAGTCATCTAAACTTGCTAGTTCTTAACTTTGGCCCAGTGAAGATAATACCAATTCAATTTATCTTACAAGACTGTTTGGAGGATCAAATATGCTGGCAAAGCACTTGGAAATGTAGAAATTATTGTGGGAATGAAGATGATGAGGCCTGCCAAGCTGAAAGGCCTATGTAAGGGCCGGTCACAAGAGGCTTCTTTGCAAGGCTGAGTTATGGAGACATGCCACCACACACTGGACATGCACACACACAGGCTAGTCTAGGAACTTGAGACCCTTTAAGGAGCTGGTGGTTCCTAAGCCATGAATCAATTCCAGATGCCACTCCTCCTGCTCTACAGACAAAAAGGTAGATATGGAGGTGCTCTCTCTGCCAATCCTGAATCCTCCTTCTGCCTTCCTAGAGGCCTGAGAACTTCAGCAAAAGCAGAGAAGAGAGCTAAGGGAAATGTTTAAACATCTGCTAGCCAAAAGGGAAGAGTCATGAGTGGGAAAGGAGACCACCATAGGACCTAGAAAGAAAGAGGCTGAGGGTCAGAAGTTAGGGAGGGTACCAGGCCCCTGAAACAGGCAAAAGCAGGGGGTTGACTCATAGCTATTGTAGACTTAATTCTCAGTAGGAAGCAAATAACTAAGTAGCCACCCCATGGGCCAGTACCTTCCTGGACTCAGCAGGCAGCAGAGAACAAGTCCAGCTCAGCTTCCATTCTACAAATATTGTTTTAGCCACATATTCTAGTATTTACAAATATTCAGTCTCATATTTGGTTTCATATATCTGACACCGTCCTTGCTTCTTGTTTGGTTTCATATATCTGACACTGTCCTTGTTTCCCGAAGCCCCAAGATGATCCTCTCCATATGTTGCCTTCTCCAAACACTATTATAAACCAAGGAGCAAGGTGCCAAGGAAGTTTTGGGGAGCAATCACACTGAGAAAAGGTGTCCTCTAAGCTGAGGAAGTGAAGATCCTGGGATCCTACCCTCTCTAACACCAAGGAGGAGAAATCAGGAGGTTAGGGCCTTCCCAGCCTCACTTCTCCTGGACCACACCCCTATTTGGTCTTGATTCCTATCCATCTTTTTATTTACTTATTGACAGGGTCTTGCTCTGTCACCCAGGCTGGAGTGCAACGGCGTGATCTTGGCTCACTGCAGCCTCGACCTCCCAGGCTCAAGTGATCCTTCTGCCTGAGCCTCCCGTGTAGCTGGGACCACAGGCATCTGCCACCATGCCCAACTAAATTTTTTATTTTGTAGAGACAGGGTCTCACTTTGTTTCCAAGGCTGGTCTGAAACTCCTGGGCTTAAACAGTCCTCCCCTCTTGGCCTTCCAAAGTGCTAGGATTACAGGCGTGAGCCACTGCACCCAGCCTGATTCCTGTCCTTCTATGCCTCCCTCATCAACTAAAAGTTTAGACTGCCAAAGCAAGATAAGAACCTGGGAGGAAGCCCAGGGAGATATAGGAGGGAAAAGGCCCAGCATGAGGCAGGCTCACCTTCCCTCCCTGAATCACTGAGAACAATCAGGCCAGGGGTCCCTCCCCAAAGGCTGGGCTGCCTCGGACTCCCATCCCAAGCTACTGACCTTACTAGAGAGCCTGTTTGCCTTTAGAGATGATCCTCTGGTGCATGGTGCAAAAGAAAATTAAGTAGTGAACAGGCCAGGTGGATACAGGTACCTCTCCGCCCTTCCTCCCCACTGCCCTCAGCTTAAACCTTAGAGCATGGAATTCACAGCATCCCCTAGTTTCCCCAACCCAATTTGATCCTCTCCATCTGTATTGGAAGGAGCAGTCTCCCTTCCTAGGCTTTTGGATGAAAATGAGAATGAGAATGGATATGAGTGGCTCTGCTGAGTAATAATCCTAGTAAGGGCAATCCCTTTGTGCAAGAGAAAGGAACAGCCCTCGAGCATAACTATCCAGAGGTTTAAGGGGCAGAGTTGAATAAATGGGTATCCAGAGTGAGATAGAACTAAAAAAAAGCAACAGAGTAAACAGACTGCCGCCCAGAGGCCAGGACTGGGCTGTGGTCACCACTTCAGAGATGAGAAGTACTTCCAGAGGGGAAGGACTTTCTGAGTGTCTCCTAAGCTTGTTCCAGGCAAGGTCAAGGCTACTACCTCTGATCCTAGTCTACCATCTTAGGTATTAGCAAGAAAAGTCCCTGCAGCTGCCAGACAAAGCTGTGGAAGAAAAAACTTTCACCAATTATTTTCCAGTATACTTTTTGAGACCTTGTAAAAAGACAAAAATACCCAACGGAGTATTCTGGAATGGAAAGCCAAGTTCTAATCTGTCTCTGCTCTCAACTAGCTGTGAGACCTGGAGGGAATTACCCTTTTAGAACCTGAACTTACTATTCTAAAAATGTATATTTTAATTCCTGCCCCACCTATAAACTCTTCTTGTCCAAAACCCCAAAACCTATGTCCCCTGTCTTGGTTCCCTAATTTCATGAAGGATGCTATGCCCATTCAGTCACTCAAGCTATAAACCTGAGTGTCATACTAGATCCTCCCTTTCCTTCACCACTGTAGCCAGTTACCAAATTCATCATGTCTTTTTATCCCAAGGTCTCATTACCTCCCCTAGTGGTCTACTGGAATGTGTTCCAAATTCCTGTAGTCTTCCGCTTCCTTCCTTCACACAGCCACTAAACTGTTATTTCTAAAATGCAAATGTGACTGATTCATATTCTCTTAGAAACCCTTTTGTAGTTTTCCATCTCCTAAAGCCTTTTCCATCTCCTAAAGGCCAAAACCCTTTCCTTTCAGAGCCTTCATCATTTTAGCCTCAGCTGTTTCTCCTTCCCACCAACACATATCCAGTGTTCTAACCACAAATATACCGTATTCTCTTGAATCTCCATGTCTCTGCACACAGTGTTTCCTCTGCCTAGAATACTCTTTCTCCTTTCCCTTCACACAGGATGTTAGCACAAATTCATCTCTTTGGTGAAGCATTCCACCCAGGTACACACTGTTAGTCACTCCTTCCTCAACACCCCCATAGCACTTAATAAATTTCCCCATAATTATTTATATATCTCTCTCAAACAAGATTGTAGTTCTTGATGGCGGGGATTGTGTCTTATCACCAGTGAACCCCTATGCCCGGCAGAGCCTGGCACAGAGTAGGCATTAGTAAATGCTTGTTGAAGGAGTGAAGGAAGTGAGGGCCCAAGTGAGAACTAATGTGAAAGTGCATAGTTTAGGCAAAAGTGCTATAGGGTCATGAGGGAAGAAAGTCGTTACTCATTTTTAGAGTCAGCAAACCCCAAACACAGAAGGGGAGAAAGTAGGCTGACCTTAAAAAGGAATCCCAGAGCTGGGAACAAACAGGATAAGAAGAAGATTCCCCACTGCACACACCCCCTGAGTTGATCAAGCAGCAGCTGGCAGGCAGAAACCAAGGTAAAAGCAGCAGAAAGGGAAGGAAGGGAAGAAAGAGAAGAGAGACAGCTGATACCCCAAGCTCTCTGAATGCCCAGGCATCACAGCGGTGCTGTCAGAAGGGGGTGTGTCAGGGTAGGGCTCCGTCTGGAGGAAATAGGAAGTGCTGTGGTGGTAATAAACAGGGTGGACATGGACGGTGGTGATGGTGGTGGTGGTGGTGGTGGTAGTGGTGATGGTGGTGGTAGAAGAGGAGCAAGAAGCAGCAGCAGAGGCAGATGGAGAGCTCGTCCCGTAGCCTTCAGAACTGAAAGACTGTCCAGATGAAAGGCTGCGCATTCGCCGCAGAGACACCCGGCTTGTCAAGAAGTGGCCAGCCTCGCCCTCTACCAACCTCTGAGATCCCAGGCCATGCTGTGGCTCCGTCAGGCGCTGCCGAACACTGCTCTGCAGGCTAGGGGCTGCAAGAAGAATGAAGAAAGTGTCAGGAGGGGCCAGCCCACTTTGGGCTGGCAGGTAAAGAGGTGCCCATGAATAAATGCTTGCTGGAGACCACCCTGGGCCTCTAATGCCAATTGGGAGGATGGGGCACCTCCTCCCAGAAACCTCCCACCAGGGGTCCTAAAAGGCTGGGAAATTGAAGATGAGGTGCCCGGGTCAGTTTTAGTGGCAATTCCAATAGAAGGAGACCTATGGCCAATGTCACTATAAAGGGAAGTGGCAAGGCAGTTAGTGAGTAGACACAGGCAAGGAAGGGTAGGATAGGGGCTTGGGACAAGGTCCGGGAGAGTACTAAGAACCAGCCTTTTCAGAAAGCCAACCTCAGGAAATAATTCACAGCATAGACAAGGACTTATACATAAACATGTTCACCATTAATAATTGAATGAGAAGTAAACATAATTGTTTACTTTTTATTAATAGCTGTATGAAAGTAAACATAAAGAATGAACAATGGGAAAATGATAATATATCCAGTTTCTGGGATACTATAGAGCTATTAAAAATGATGCTTATAAAAAGACTTTAAGAAAATAGGAAAAATGCCTATTAAAATGTTCAGGGGGAAAAAGGATACAGAATTATATGTACTAGCCTTGAGCTTTGGAATACCAAACACTAGAGTTTGAAACCAGGACTTTCACTTCTAGTTGTGACCTTGAGCAGCTGACTTCCCCATTTTAACTCCTAATTTCTAAAATCCTGCAGGGTTCTTCTGAGACTTCACAATAATGTCTTTAAGGCACCTGTTTCAGGTTATGGCACTCAATAAATGGTAGTGGCTATCATTATCTTAACCACATAAAAAGTTTCACAGACAAAAGAGTGACAGAGAAGGTGCTCAAATATGGTGGGACTATGGATGCTTTTTATGCTAATGTTCACTCTTTTTCACTTTCCAATAAGCACATAAACAACAAAGAACCAGCTCTTGGATCAGGCTGCAAATCAGGGTCCTGGAGATAATGGCCACCATGCCCAGTGAAGGGACACATGGGCACCAAGTAACTTAGGAATATGCTAGTGCATCCCCCCCTTGGGCTCACTCCCAGCTAAAAGAGAGTACAGACCTTTCTTCTTTCTCCCCTACCCTGATAGATAGGCTTCTCTGCTTTCTCCCTAAAGATGAGAGAAAGGGCCTCTTACAAGGGTGAGAGAAGCCTTGGAAGGGCCATCAGGGAGAGAGCATAGTTCCATAGTGATAGAGAGTTCAGGAGAGTTCTATGCTGGTAGCTTTCAAGGTATGAAAGAGAGGCTGAAGAGGATGACGAAGTCTGGAATAGGAGGGGAAGGGGGAGAAAGAAGGGGGAAACTGGGAAGAAAAGGGAGAAACAAGAAAAAGAGAAAAGAAAGGGATGATTTTTCCTTCCCTCTTTCCCTCCCAGCCCAGCTGGAAGAAGGGCTACCAGGTTATCTGCATAGCTGAGCTAAAGGGAGAAGCCTAAGGCTTCCATTACCAGGGGTGTTCTCTAACCAGCTCTTGCCAAGCAGGCTGATTCTTCTTACCCCCGAACTCCTCCCTGTAGTTAGTAGGGACAGTGCTGAGGGGATAGAGGGAACAGGCAGGGGCATGAAGCAGGCAGGAGAAGGGACCCATGGGGTAGGAGTGTTGATTTAGTCCCAAAAGTTGGAAAAACAAAATGCCCCAAAGGGGCTCCTCAAACCAGGGTATTTCCAGAGGGACTGATCATCTGAGCCGGCGGATGTAGAGCAGAGAGAGCGGTCACTGAACCTACGCCCCATCAGCCAGGCAGCATCTAGGGTCAATAGCCAGGCCAAAAAGGAGAATAGAATCTGATTTATGGAGGGCTTTGGCCTGCCATCAATGTAATAAAGGAAGGACTGGGGGCAGGGATTGGGTAGCTCAGAGCTAATTAAGGTCCCTCCCAGCCTGGAGAACACAGAAGACTTCAGATCAACAAGTCAGGATCAAGCTCTGCCTGTCAGTGATCCTGTCCTTGTTAAGCCTTTGATTAAAGGCCTAACAAGTTATCAGATCAGAAGAACCAAGAGGCTTGGCCAGGGGCAAAGTATTATTGACAAAATTACAAATAAATTCTGTCTGGAGTGGGAATCCAGCCTTATTGAAGAATGTGAAAGTAAGCCCCTAACCCTGCCCCAGACTTCTGCCCTCCCCCGTACTGGCAGAATATGGGCCTAGGGCAATAGCTTTACCATAAGGGCTATTCTACTTACTTAAAATAGCATCTGATCCAAAGAAAAATTCAGTTGTGGGCCAGTAAGGGAAAACTCCCTTCATTCACTGAAGAAGTCCAGTGTTATTCCATTTGGTTCTGCTCTACTCAACTCTCATCACTTGCAGGGGAGAAAAGGGAGAGGGAAGACCCAGGACAGAGGAAGAGAGGGTGGGATCCAAGAGTCCAGGTGGAAAGTCAGACATGCTTGTGCAGGAGATCCCTCCTGGGCAAGAATGCCTTTCCAACTTAGAGGATTTAGGACTATATCACTTTAAGGGACTACTGCTTTATAGGGCCTCTCACAAAAAGACAAAGAGAAACATCATTCCATTCATCTACTTTAGCAATTAAGAATAATGAACAAAAATCAAAATAAATAAGTTCAATAAATAGTCAAAATGAATGCCATTTTTACATTGAAATTCACTAAAGGGCATTATTTTTTATAAAGGTAGATAGAATGGTAGTTAGGAACAATAAAGTGAAAAAGACTGAAGGGACTCACACTTAGCATAATAGACCCAAAGGGGCATACAGAGCATACAACAAGGAAAGAACACCAAAAGGACAACTATAAAGAAATAACCTGAGCAAACTGTGCTTTATTGACCAAGGTCATGAGTTGAACTATCTTCCTGGGTATCTGCCCCATCTGCTGTTTAAGCACAACAGAGGCCACAGACTTCTCAACCTGTGCATCAAAAGCTCCTTCCTTCATCCCCCCAAAGAGGTCACCTACACTGCATGGACAAGGGAGACACAATCTCCTCATCCATGTCATCCACGTCGTCAGTCATGATGAAGTGGGCAGGGTTGGGGCGTGTACTGCCCATCCAGCTGGGGTCTATGTTGAGGGCAGCCACCAGTGAGTGGATGCCAGGGTTATTGACAATCTGGAAGCCACAGAGGATCTCGATCTGTTGCCAGCGGTGCAGGCGCTCCCGCAATGCTGCTGTCACCTCGCTCAGTGCTTGCCTGAAGACAGAGGAAAGAGAACGGCAGGCATGGACTTGGTGTGAACCCCAATAGGAATGAAGCCTCTTCTCAGAGGAACAAGTTTTGAGAATATGTGTGAATAAAACACACAATAAACTCATAAATTTAAGAGCAAGGCGAGAGATAAATAAAGGCTGAAGGAGGAGACCAGAGCTGTCCCTCCACCAATGAGGAAATGGAATTGGTGTTGGAGGCCCTGTATGCCCTCAAATTCTGAGGATGATATGGACATTGCCAAAGTAGATAACTGGTGTTACTTACTTAGCTGTTAGAATTTTATGATCTACATCATCCAGGGAAGAGCTGTGGGCCACATGGAAGGTGCCAAAGAGTGTGTTTCTCTTCTTTTTTATCTTCTCAGCCTGCAAAGATGAGGCCCCCAGTTCAAAAAGAGCAGGGATTCAAGGTTGGAAGAAATAAGACAGGCCTTCCCCTATGGCTGGGGCCCACTCCCCCTAGCCCAACTTAGACTGCACAAGGAAAAGGAAGAGAAAGAGGAAAAAGAGAAAGGCAGGCAAGGTAGAAGAAAAAGGAGGGGACAAAATAGAGAAAGCAAGGGGAGAAGCAAAGGGGTCCTTGATAGCCTTTTTGCCCCAGGAGGACCTCTGTCCCCATGGCAGCCTGAGGCTGGCAGAGATTTCCCTCTGCCTGCCTCCAGTTATTTCATCTTTTCCAGAAGACAGGCGGGAATGCCCCTACACCCTCATTCCCTCCTCCAGAAGCCTAAGGACACTGTCAGGAGCTGAACATTAGGAAAGAAACAGAACCCACCACCAGGATATCTCTTCACCCAATGGGAGGAACAGGGAGAGGGAGAGAAGAGGAAGATATGCAGGTAAAAGGGAGAAGGGCAAAAAGGAGAAAAGAGGGCAATAGAAGGGCAGTTCTCACCCCCTCCTTGGCCACCAGCAGCTGCTTCTCAGCATTTTGCTTCTTGATGTTGTAATATTGCACCTCCACCTCATGTGTCAGCTGCAGCCACTTCTGAAGGGCCTCTGGAGCATACCATGAGCTGTGTGATTCTAGCTCCTTCTCTGCTTTCCTCAAGGCCTCCCGAACCTGTGCAGCCAAAAGGATGTGAGTTCATTTACTGCTATTAATACTCTCCAACACCTCTGTATGATGCTTCAGAACTCAGACTTCTTATCTGCTTTACAACTCTCCCAGGAAGGAGAAAGGGTAAGGATTATTTTCCATATTTTATATAGAAGAAAGCAAGCTCAGAGAAGAAAATTAACCTATTCAAGGTCCACAGTGTCAACCAGAACCCAAATTGAGATGTTTTTGTTCCCAGATGAAGGCATTCTTTTCTATCACATCAGCTTACTTTCCTGGTCATGCAGCAAGTTCCAGCAATCTTCCCTGATCTCTTCAGGAACAGGTTAGCTAATGAATCATCTTCTTACCAAGAGTCAGGGTCTCTGCTTAGACTTCAAGACATCACAACGTGACAGAAAAAGCACTGGTCAGGAATCTGAAAATCTGGTTCTTGTCCCTGGTCTGTCACTTAACTGGCTGTGTGACCCTGTGCTTCCTAAACCAGTTCTTAATTCGGTGTGAGGCAGGACTTTCTCCCATGCAAATCCAAACTATCAGTGAAGGGGTGATCTCAGGAGAGAGTGAGTTCCCTGTTATGGGAGGCATGTGAAGAGCTCATGTCAGAGAGACCTGAAAAATGATTGGTACTTCAGAAGGGTATTGTCCTGAATGCTCTCCAGAGTCTCCTCTAGCCCTGGGACTGTGTCTATGATTCTCTCAGGGAGTAGAGCAAGTGGGCTTTGAAAAGAACTCTGTACAAGGTGGGAAGACAATGAGCATGCCCACACCTAACAGAGGCATTGCCAACAGAAGCCAAGACATGAGAGGACCAATGTATAAGTAGAAATAACCAACTTCTCTGCAGGGAGCACGCAATGAGGCAGTCCAAAGCACTAAAGTGTAAAAGACTTGAAAGTACATACAGACATTATGTACACAGGGTTTCTTGCTGTCTCATCCAAGCTACCAGCATAAGTGATCTCCAACTCTCCTACCTGAACAGAATCCCAGAGAAGATGCTTGAAAGCAGTCTTATTATCCCCAGCTTCAGCCAATGAGGTAAGCATCCCATAGCAAGCCTGAGGTCCTCTCCACAGCCTAAGATAGGCCAGGAGGGCCTCAGCTAGGGACAGAACACCTTTATTCCTTTGAGAGGCAATGAGAGTGCCAATCTTCACTTGGTTTCTGTTCCCTGAAAAAAAACTAAAAATAGCCCACTCCTGTTTATGTAGCTTCTAAATGAAGACTAAATACTTTAGAAACTAATATACCAAGTCTGAAAATTTATGATCAAGTACTAAATTAAAAGCAGTTTAAGGAATGGGATAAGCTAAGCAGGGAATAATGGATGAAGAAGAAAAAAAAAGAGAGCAAATAGAGGGAAGCATGACAGTCAGGGAGGCATACAAAGGGGCTGGCCTACAAGGCTCAAAACCTGTTGGGAGCCAGGCACAGTGGCTCACACCTATAATCCCAGTACTTTGGAAGGCCGAAGAGGAGGATCACTTGAGCCCAGGAATTCGAGAGCAGCCTGGGCAACACAGTGAGACCTCATCTTACAAAAAATTGTGAAACTAGGCCGGGCGCGGTGGCTCAAGCCTGTAATCCCAGCACTTTGGGAGGCCGAGACGGGTGGATCACAAGGTCAGGAGATCGAGACCATCCTGGCTAACACGGTGAAACCCCATCTCTACTGAAAAATACAAAAAACTAGCCGGGCGAGGTGGCGGGCGCCTGTGGTCCCAGCTACTCGGGAGGCTGAGGCAGGAGAATGGCGGGAACGTGGGAGGCGGAGCTTGCAGTGAGCTGAGATCCGGCCACTACACTCCAGCCTGGGCGACAGAGTGAGACTCCGTCTCAAAAAAAAAAAAAAAAAAAAAATTGTAAAACTAGCCAGGTGGGATGGTGTGCACCTGTGGTCCCAGCTACTCAGGAGGCTGAGATGGGAGGATCGCTTGAGTCCAGGAGGTCAAGACTGCAGTGAGCCAAGATCATTCTACCACACTCCAGCCTGGGCAACAGAGTGAGACACTGCCAAAAAAAAAAAAAAAAAAAAAAAGCTGTTTGGTTAATGAGAGAAGTAACTACAAAATAAGGAATGGGGGAGATGGAAGACAGACAGACAGAGACAGACATATCATGCCGTGCACAGTAACAAATGTCTGATGGGAAGACAACATATGGGCAAGTCAGAGTTCTTGTCCTTTTATTTTGTAGCTGTGGTTCTTAACCTTGTAACATACTGTAACCACATGGGGAACTTTTTTACTTTATTTTATTTTGAGACAGGGTCTTGTTGTGTCGGCCAGGCTGGAGTGCAGTGGTGAATCTCAGCTCACTGCAACCTCTGCCTCCCAGGCTCAAGTGATCCTCCCTCCTCAGCCTCCTGAATAGCTTTGGGACCACAGGCGTGCACCACCACACCCAGTAAATTTTTTTGTTGTTGTTGTTAGAGATGGGATTTTGCCATGTTGCCCAAGCTGGTTTCAAACTCCTGGGTTCAAGCGATCTGCCCGCCCTTTGCCTCCCAAAGTGTAAGGATTACAGGCGTGAGCTACCATGCCTGGCCAGGAACTTAAAAAATACAGATATCTGGGCCCCAACCTAGAGATACTGATTTCATTGATCTGGGGTGTTTGCCTGGGCATTAAAGTAGGCTCTCCAAGTCATTCTAATATGCAGCCAAAGTTAATAAACACTTATCTATATGTTTTAAATAAAGTGTTATCACCTGACTTCCACTTCCCAGTAAGATATAGTAGGTCATAGGAGAAAAACAATTCTGATCCAACACAACATCTGGAAAAAGCTGTATACATTTTATGAAAATTGTGTTTTCAAAATTGTTTTTATTTTGAAAAATTTAGAAAATATGTTATTTGTGTAAACATCTAAGGGGTTTGATGTAGTTATTATTATTTTTATTTTTATTTTTGAGATGGAGTCTTGCTCTGTCACCCAGGCTGGAGTGCAGTGATGTGATCTTGGCTCACTGCAACCTCAGCCTCTCGGGTTCAAGTGATTCTCCTGCCTCAGCCTCCTGAATAGCTGGGATTACAGGTGCCTACCACCATGCCTGGCTAATTCTTGTATTTTTAGTAGAGATGGGGTTTCGCTATGTTGGCCAGCCTGGTCTCGAACTCCTGACCTCAAGTGATCTGCACGCCCCGGCCTCCCAAAGTGCTGGGATTACAGGTGTGAGCCACTGTGCCCAGCCTGATATAGTTATTTTAAATGAATTAATAAATATTTTTTAATTTTCTGTTTTAATTTCTAATAGGTTAAATATTAACAGTATTATCACCTATCAAAATGTTCTTTGAGGTCTTAAATAGTTTTTAAGAGTAAAGGGTCCTGGCTGGGTGTTGTGGCTCATGCCTGTAATCCCAGCACTTTGGGACGCCAAGGCGGGTGGATCGCCTGAGGTCAGGAGTTTGAGACCAGCCTGACCAATATGGTGAAATCCCTTCTCTACTAAAAATACAAAATTAGCCATGTGTAGTGGCAGGCACCTATAATCCCAGCTACTCAGAAGGCTGAGGCAGGAGGAGAATTGCTTGAACCTGGGAGGTGGAGGTTGTAGTGAGCCGAGATTGTGCCATTGCACTCCAGCCTGGGTGACAAAAGCGAGACTCCATCTTAAAAAAAAAAAAAAAAGAGTAAAGAGTCCTAAGAACAAAAAGTGTGAGAACCACTAGACTAGATAAACTAAAAGTCAGAGAGAAAAAGCCTTTCTAAGATGAGTTGTCAATTGTCAGTCATTTTCTTCCTGGAAGACACTGATGATTTTAGGTGAGAGCTGAAAATTGCACTGGACCCATGTAGAAGATCTCCACTGGGGCACCAAGAAAACAGCCTATGATGTGGCAGAACTGCATCTCTCATAGTTTTTCAGGGTTGAAGAGAAAGAAACTAACAGCTTTCCATTTAAAAGTCAGGGAGGGACATATCTGAGAAACTGGGACAAATGAAAGCTACACCAAGTTTTACTAAAACTACAACCTAGTTCAAATGCAGCTCGATCTCTGATTGGCTTGAGGTGATCAGTTCCTTAATATACTCCACGAAAGAAAGGGGGAAAACTACCTGATGGAAGAGAAAATCATCTGGAGCCTCTATTTTTTTAAATACACACTGTCCAGCATGTCATAAAAATAAATTACTAGACATAAATGGCAAAAAAAATGACTAATAATCAAGAGGAAAAATAAGCAGTCCCATAAATGATCCAGATGTAAGAATTACCAGACAAGGACTTTAAAATAATTACGATTGCTATGTTAAGGGAAATACAGGAAAAGATGGATACAGTAGATAAAAGATAGAAATTCTGGACAGGGAACTGGAACCTATAAAAGAGTAAAGTGGATATTCTAGAATTGAAAAATACATTGTCTGAGAGTAGGAACCCACTGGATGGGTTAAACAGCAGAATGCTTACAGTAGAATGCAGAATTAAAGAACTTAAAAGATAGATCAATAGAAAATAACCAAATCAAAACACAGAGAGAAAAAAGAACAGAACTGAGCATAAGAGACATGTGGAATAGAGTTAAAAGATCTAACATAAATATTACATTCTCAGAAGGAGAGGAGAGAATGGAGCAGAAGTAATATTTTAAGAGATATATAAGTGCTAAAAAGAATGTATTTTCTAGAGTTAGGCAGAGTGTTCCATATGTGTCAAGGAATTCAAACTTATTAACCATGTTTTTAAATTTTTTATATCCTTATGGATGCTATTGGTGACTTATTATTGAGAGAAGTATATTAAAATCTCTAACTTTGATTATAAAATTTGTCTAGTATCATTTTAGTTTAGTCAATATTTGCTTTATATTATTTTAGACTATATCATTAGATGTATCCAAATTAAGGGCTATTATATATTAAATTGAATTCATCTACTTATCATTATGAAATATCTATTTTTGGGGTCTAGTAATACTTCTTGACCTAAAGTTTACTTTATATTAATGTAAATATTACATTTATATTAACATACAGCTACCTTTGCTTTATTTCACTTAGCAATTGCTTTAGGTCAATACTTCATGACCTAAATCGTATTTTATATTAATATAAATATTATATTTATATCAATATATAGCTACCCCTGCTTCATTTTGCTGCTTTATTTTGTAACATATCTTTTCTCATCCTTTTCCTTTAAGCTTTTTTTGTGTTCTTATATTTAAAGTGTGTCTCTTATAAACAGCATATAATTGAGTTTTGGCATTAATCCAATCTGACAATCTCTGACTTTTAACTGAATTGCTTAGTTTTTTTTCATATAAATCAAGTCTCAACAAGTTTCAAAGGACTACACCCACACAGCATATGTTCTCTGACCATAGTGAAATTAAACTAGAAACCAGTAAAAGAAAGATAAGTAAAAAAGTCCTCAAGTGTTTGAAAATCAAGCAATATACTAGATAACCATGTGCCAAAAAAGGAGCCACAATAAAAATTAGAAAACTTTTGACCTGAATGATAATAAAAATATAAAATAGAGATTCTTGAATGATCACCTTACTTGAGGGAAAAAAAAAGATCCTTGACAGCCTACTTCATATCACATACAAAAGTTAATTTGAAATAATATCCCTAAATGTGAAAAGACAAACAATAAAGATTCAGAAGAAAATTTAGGGAAATATCTTGGGGATAGGGAAGGATTTCTTAAACAAGAAACAAAAAGCAAAAAGTATCAATTTTTTTTTTTTTTTTGAGATGGAGTCTCGCTCTGCTGCCCAGGCTGGAGTGCAGTGGCACTATCTTGGCTCACTGCAACCTTCACCTCCCAGGCTCAAGCAATCCTCCTGCCTCAGCCTCCCAAGGAGCTGGGACTACAGGTGTGTGCCACCACACCCAGCTAATTTTTGTATTTTTAGTATGGATGGGCTTTTGCCATGTTGGCCAGGCTGGTCTCGAACTTCTGATCTCAAGTAATCTGCCCGCCTCAGCCTCCCAAAGTGCTGTGATTACTGGCATGAGCCACAACGCCTGGCCGCATCAGTCATTTAAAAAACTGATTAAATTAGAAGCCCTTAAAATCAAGGACTTCTGTTTATCAAAAGACAGTATTAAGAGAGCAAAAAAACAAGTCAAGGCTGAGAGAAAATATTTTCTGTACATGTGTGTATTTATACTGACAAAACACTAATATCCAAAATATATAAATAATGCTTACAAATCAATAAGAAAAAGACAATCCAATTTTTAAAATGAGAAGAGATTCCCAAATCAAATGGCCAATAAATTTATTAAAAGGTATTTAATAATATTAGGGAAATGAAAATTAAAATCACAAGATACTACTATACATTTACCAGAATGTTTAAAATTAAAATGCCTAAAAATACTGAGGTTATGGATCAACTAGAATTCTCTTACATTGTTGTGGCAGTATAGATTGGTACAATCATTTTGGAAAACTGTTTGACAGTTTCTAAAAAAGCTAAATACATGAATACTCTATTATATGTCCAACAGAAATGAGTGCTTATGCCCACACCAAGAGACATATGCAAGAAGATTCATAGCAATATTATTCATAAAAGTCAACAAAGCTACAGACAACCCAAATATTTATCAACGGAAGAGTGGATAAATTATAGTATACTCATACAATAGATGAGTAACTCAGCAATGGAAATAAACCAACTATCACTACATGCAACTTTGATGACTCTCATAGACATACTGTTGAGTGAAAGAAACAAAACACAAAAGAGTATATACTGTATAATGCCATTTATATGAAGTTCAAAATTAGACAAAACTAACTGGTTGGGGCTGGGTGTCGTGGCTCAAGCCTGTAATCCCAGCACTTTGGGAGGCCGAGACGGGTGGATCACGAGGTCAGGAGATTGAGACCATCCTGGCTAACACAGTGAAACCCCGTCTCTACTAAAAAATACGAAAAAAACTAGCCGGGCAAAGTGGCGGGCGCTTGTAGTCCCAGCTACGGGAGGCTGAGACAGGAGAACGGCGTGAACCCGGGAGGCGGAGCTTGCAGTGAGCTGAGATCCGGCCACTGCACTCCAGCCTGGGCCACAGAGCGAGACTCCGTCTCAAAAAAAAAAAAACAAACCAAAAAAAACTAACTGGTTTACAAGTTGTGACAGTAGTTAACTTTTGGATGAAATATTAACTGGGGGAGCAAAAGTGAGTTTTCTGGGGTGCTGAGAAGGTTCTGTATTTTGATCTGGGTGGTGGTAACACAGGTACATGCATATGCAAAAGCTTGCCAGCTGTATACTTATGACTTGTACACTTTATGTAAATCCCTCAAAAAAAGAAACAAAATAACTGTTATCACCGATTATCCACTGTTCTTTGAAAATCATAGTGACTATTTTTATAATTTTCTTTTTTTTGGTTTTTTTTTTTTTTTTTTTTTTTTTTGAGACAGAGATTTACTCTTGTTGCCCAGGCTGGAGTGCAATGGCACGATCTCGACTCACTGCAACCTCCGCCTCCAGGGTTCAAGCAATTCTCCTGCCTCAGCCTCCTAAGTAGCTGGGATTACAGGTGCCTGCCGCCACACCCAGCTAATTTTTTTGTATTTTTAATAGAGATGGGCTTTCACCATGTTGGCCAGGCTGATCTCGAACTCCTGAACTCAAGTGATGCACCTGCCTCGGCCTCTCGAAGTGCTGAATTACAGGCATGAGCCACTGTGCCCACAGTGACTATTTTTTACAACTTGAACTCTTATTGGTAAGAGTCCAGTGACTCTAGAGCATAGTCTTTGGATCACATTTCAAATTCCTCACACATGAAACTTCCAGCCAGACCCTGGGCCCCTGCCCTTTGCCCACCCGTCAAGGTGTCCAGGAATTTGTGGACTCTCCTACCTGCTCCAACTCCTCCTCAGCATATTTTTGGCGGCTCCGCTCATTCTCAGTACCCTCCCGCAGCTCCTTCAGCCGCTGGGCTTCCTGCTTAGCAAGGTTGATCTCATCGCGCAGCTTCTTCTCCAGATGGACCTTCTCCACCTCCACTGTGCGGTGCTCCTCCTGGGCCTTGTGCAGCCTGGGGGGCAATGCAGGGAGCTGGAGGAGGCCAGGCAAGGGGGTGCCAGCCAACATGCCATGAGTCATGGCACCAAAGAGGAAAATGACGGCTCCAACTCTCAGCATATATTCTCCCTGCTCTGCTGACTGTCTGGCTCTGAGCTAACTCAGGGCCAATAGAAACCACAGTTATTACCTAATTCACACCTTGACCATCATTTTGCTGCCAGTAATCAAGGCTGTGGAGCCAGGTTCTCAGGCATCTGAATCCCTCCTCTAAACTGTCTCATACAAAAATCATAACAAGTACCAGTTTACAAGGTATTTCCCATTTGTCCTCCCAGCAGATAATGATTATATTGGTACCATTATCAGCCTGGGACAGGCAGATATGGAGCCTTAGAGAGGGAAAGCAACTTGCAGGAAGAACTGAGGCTAGAATTCCAATCTGTGTAACTTCAAATGCCACAATTAATCCCCTTATGTAGTGGTATCTAGAAAGTTCAATAAATGTAGAATACCCTGCAAGCTAGACAAAAAGATCCAGGAAAAACCTAATGGCCGAGAAGTGACTGGGGTGGTAGCAGAGGGGTGGATTAAGGAAGATGAGGAAGGAACTATTGAGCTAGACCTCTTGGATTCCTGAGCTTCTGTTCCCATAAGCAAAAAACAAACTAAATTTATGCCAGAGGGGCTGGGCAGGGCTCAGGAGAGTCCCCTGCTGCCCCCAGGCCCTGAGTTCCTTTCCCAAGTATCTTCCTTAGTGGATAAGATCTCAAGGGCATGAGTTATAATGTAAGTCTACCCTTGCACCGTCACACACATTCCCTCAGTTCACTGACAAAACCTTCCATCCAGCTAAACAAGCCTTCTCCCTTCCTCACTTCTTTCCTCCACATGGCTATCTATGTTAATACACTCATTCATTCATCTATTCATTCACCAAGTTCTTTCAAGTGCCTACTAAGTGCCAAGCCCTGTGCTAAGCCCTAAACGTATGGCAATAAATCAGAAAGCTGTCCCTGCCACTGAGGAGCTCATGATTTACTCCAACAAAGACAAGTAAACAGGTAACTGTATACAGTGTGACAAATTCCATAATAAAATTATCATATATATGATAAGATATATATATATCTTTTCATTATAGAATTTATTTTATATACATATATATAAAAAAAAATATATATATATATATATATATATATATGATGTTGAGTGCACCCAAAAGATGGAGTAATCAGCTCTGCCTGACAGGAGTGAGGGAAGGAAAGGGAGACTTGGGCTACACCCAGAACAAAGACTGAGAATTTGCTAATCCCTTTGGAAGAGAGAACGGACTTTACTGTCTGGTCTTCCTTTCTAAGTAAAAACCACCAGATTACCAGGGGACCAGATTAGGAAGGGGAAAGGATGGTGAAGAAGAGATAAGATAAATAGTTTAGACTTGAGGTATGGAAAAGAAAGGATAGACTACAGAACAAGAAGGACCCTGAGAGAACACTGATCACTGAGATAATTAAGTAGATGAAACAGATGAAACAAACAGAACTCAATCTGTTAAAAACAAAACTCTAAGTCCAGAGCTATCAGTGGCGGAGACCTCAAAAGGTATAGTGGAACAAGCAAGGAGGTAAGAGGAGGAAATGTTAGGCTGCAAGCTCCCGCGAATTGTAATCTGCCTACTTGGTCCCTGAAGAGAAAGGGAGTTGAACCTCCTGAAAATGAACACCAGATGGCAATACATGCATAGGTAAAGACAAACCAGAGGCGCCATTTCCTGCCATCTCCTTCCCTTGCTGAATGTCCTTCTTTATTGTACTCTTCCATGACCCAACTGTATAAAGTTACACCACTAAGGATTCACTTCTTCACTGAAATACTGTCCTCTATGAAAGCAGCCTCTTGAGAAAAGCCAATACTACGATAAGTCTGTCCTTTATAATAGTGAGCTCCTTTATAGTAGAATCAAGACTGACCCCCTTTCATAGTGCCAATAAGGTCTGTTAGAGATGGAGATCAATAATTATTGTTGGGTGCAGAAATGAGCAAATAAATATACAATTAAGCACTGCCCCACTCCAAGGCAACAACCATTAGCATTGCAATTAGTCCTGCCTCTAAGCAGTTGTGTGACGATGAGCAAGTTTTGCCTGCTTTGGGAATCAAAATTCCTGCCTGCCTCAAATAATTATCTTGAAACTCAATGAAATCCTAACTGGAATGTACATGTAGAATTATATTTATTCACACAAATTATCAGGAACTCTGTAATAAAGCTCTGTAAAAGCTGGCATTGCAGGTCTGTTAATACAGGGAGGAACAAGGTGGCAGTGGGCTCTGGACACTCAGAGGAGGATATATGTGTGCATGTGTGCAAGCCTATCTCTAGAGGGGAAAGGGGAGGGGTGTCTTTGTCTCTTTCTAAGTGCCGCAGTGGTCACTTAGCTCTGGAGGTCTTAGGGAGCAGGGAGTGCTGGGAGCTTAGTTTTATCCCCAAACTTGGAATGTCTCCTGCCTAGATTCTTTTGCCTTTGGAATGGAAACAGTACACGTTTTTCAAACAAATGAGGTATGGGGACTGCTCAGACAGCAGCAGTTAGCCCCTAATTGGCAAAGGGCCCAAGAACAAGGGGTCCAGCAGAGTAGCCAGGATTTAGCTTAGAGATCAGACCCCTCTCACTCCCTAGAAGCCCAGCCCATGGAAATAAACACAGTAAGTCTGCTACCTCAGTAAAAGCAGCACCCTGGAGTGTCAAAATTCCTAGTTCACTACTTACTGATATATGACCCTGAGCAAAGCACTTACCCTCTCTCTGAGCCTTCATTTCCTCAACTCTAATAGTACCTACTTCAAAGGGCTATAATGATTAAAAGCAATAATGCATTTAATTATTTAACAATACCTGGCTCACTAGAAGTCTTTTCCCCACCCCTCCAAAGAAAATAGTGTTTACCATTTAAAAATAACACAATGGCTGGGCACAGTGGCTCAGGCCTGTAATCCCAGCACTTTGGGAGGCTGAGGTAGACCTCTTGAGTCCAGAGTTCAGGAAAAGCCTGGGCAACACAGCAAGACCCCTGTCTCTACAAAAAATCAAAACAATCAGCCTGGCATGGTGGCATGCACCCAGCTACACAGGAGGCTGAAGCAGGAGGATCTCTTGAGCCCAGGGGGTGGAGGCTGCAGTGAGCCATGTTCATGCAATTCAACTTCAGCCTGGGCAACAGACCAAGACCCAGAGTCAAAAAATAATAATAATAAATAGAAATAAATGAAAAGACAAGACTTCATTTCCTTTTACATGAATTCCTGCAAAGACTTCCCAACTAGAGTCCCTAGGCTTCCAGAATCATTTTCTAAAAGACAGTCCTGAATAGGCCTCTCCTCTTCTCGAAAATAAAACCACCAAAAAAACCTGATTTCACTCTCTATTGCCTTCTGCATCCTACTAACTTCCCCACATGCATCTTAAGGTCCCAGGGATCTGGCCCCACCCTATACACTCAACCTTAACACCCAGGACCTCTCTACCCATCTTTCAAGGCTGCCTCCTCAGAGTCCCGCATCCACTCATTCACTTCTTTGTCTTTCTAGTCATTAGCATTCTTATCCTATAAGCTGAGTCTGGAACTAAGTCTGCATTAAGTGTGCTCTCACTGCTGCTTCTTGTGGGTGTGTAAGTTTTGTTTCCTCAGGAACAGTGAATTTCTTACAACTGCCATCACAGAACTGGTTACTATATGTTAGGAAATACACAGGCTGACTGACCGACTGACTAACGGGCACTCTCTTTTCACAGCTAAATCTTCTGCCATAGTTTTGAAGTCATATTTTATTTTAACAGAATCCCACACCATATGAGTTGGAAGTGTTCTAGGAGAGTTTAGCATTCTCCTAGGTCAATCCCTTCATATTACCAATGAGGAAATAAGTCCTGGGAGGGAAAGAGATTTATCCAAAGTCATACAGCAAGTCAGCGTTTATGAGATTTAGATTCCTTATAAGAAAGAACTAAGGACAGTAAGAAGGAAGGTTTGTGAGGTTTCTTTGGGGAACAGTAAAGAACAGTTCATTATATCTATTTATATGCTAAGAGAAGCAGTCCAGAGACGGATGAAGGAAGAATGACCCCCTAACAAGCAATGGGAAGCTCAAGACCTCTGGCAGCTACACATTTCTCCCTCTGAAGCTAAGAGGCAAAAAAGATAGAAACAAGTTTCTCCCCAGGAGGAATAACTGCCCAGGGCACTTGGAATATCGGCAACCTAAACTTGCAGTGCAGTTTTGGAAGGATGATGCAGCCTGGGCTGCCATGTTAACAAGGTCTCAGGGGCCAAGTGGCTCACACTCAGGTGGAAATAGGAGGTTCCCAGGAGCCAAAGGTAATGGCAGGGCCTTACCTTTCCTGAAGGGGCAGGGCCTTACCTTTCCTGAAGGTCATGCAGACTCTGCTCAGCTCGGTGTAACCCCTCCAAGTCCTTCATCATCTTCTTCATGTGCTCCTTGGAGTAACGGTTCTGGATATAGGCAAACCAGCAGCCGCCCACACCAATAACGATAGACACCACCAGCATGAAGTCCTTGAGGTGATTATGGCGGGTCACTGCCAAAGAGGGGAGGGCATGGTGAGTTAGGGTGCCTACTGCACACTTAGCCTTGCAGACTCCACTGCACACTCTCCCACTCTCCCACTGAGAAGGAATTAGTTTCTCTTCTTAGATACACAATTCCCATACACTATTATAGTAAGCTCTATGTCTATCTCTCTGCTAGCCAAGGCTTTGTTTTGAAATGAGAGGCCTTACAGCAATACAGGAAGCTTATTAAATCACACTTCCTTAAGATGCAGTGAAGAGGAGAGAACTAGTGCCTTCTCAATATACCCTAGCCATCTTTGGGCTAGGATGAGCCCATATGCCCAGATGTAGTGGCTTCTGTCCTACAGGGTAAGCAATTCTAAAGTTCCACAGTAGGTAAATGGAGATGACTGGTATAAAAAGATATAAAGCAATGTCACCAGAAGCCTTAGTTCTGGCTGTAGGACTGAAGTCACTGTAGGAACTAGGTCTCCTGGACTACCAGGCCATTCTTGGCACAGATCAGGGAAAGGTCCAGAAGTCTCAATCTACGGTGAACATTTCTAGGCTACTGTGAAATCCAGAGACTCTAGAACAGGATAGCATCAAGAAATTGATATTGATGAGACATTACACCTACCAGAAACTGAGGGGCAGAGCTATTTCCAGAAAACACCTGGTAGCAATTCAGTGAAGCATGAGGGCCCCAACCACCAACTGGGGTTCAAAGAATGCCCACTGTCCAGAGCAAAATTTAAATGTTAAACAAGAAATGACACCAAAAGATAAAAAGCAAAAGCCACATCCTAAACACTTAGCTAATCAGGAGAGAGGCACTTCTGGAACTAACATTGTTCCTGGTATACCAGATCTGGGCTCTGTGCCACAGCACAAAAGACTTGAAAGGGGCACTATAAGGAGACGGCTGCTCCTGCATCCTCTGTCTAGGTTGTGCTGTGGGCTCAGAGGAGCCCTGGATGTGGGAGTCAGAGAAAGAGGGAAAAAAGGGAGTTATGCCAGGGCTAATGACCCTCTGTGCACAGCAAGTTGCCCTTAGACGGTGGAGGAGGAGGTAGGACTGGCATGATCCTTGGACACAGTAAGGACGTGAGGCTGGTGGAAATCCAAAAGGACCCGGGTCGAGCCACCAAGTTAAGGGAGGGTCAAGACACCAGAAAAAGAAACCATATGATACTGATGCCCATAGTTTGACAAAAGGAGTTACCATCATAGCTGCTCACAGAAAGGCTGAGCAGCAGGACATGGGGATGAGATGGGATCAAAGACAAATTAACACATCCTATTTCCACCCAAGGGAGGGGGGTTACTAGGTCAGGGTGGTGGCCATGTCCTTCATACGTTTATTCTAGGCTCTCTGAAAGAAAACCGAGGGTCCTCTCATGGCCATCCCCTAGCCTCCAGGCAGGCTACAAGTCTAGGCATACTTAAGCCCTCACTCTCCTACCTTTTGGGTTCCAAGAGGAGCTATTTCTGCAGCACAGTGAGTTGTCTTTCTTCCTGGAACACACCTGCCTCCTCCAGAGCCACTACCAGAGCCTGGGGTATTCTTTGTCTCCCCTGTTTGTTAAGGACTTTTAATCTTGGTTTCCTAGAGTTTCTCAACTTCAATATCCCCTTTATATTCTTACCAAAAATCAAAGGTACCCTTGTTCAGACAAGACTCCATGCAACGAGTGCTTCCAATACTTCAAATACTTAAGGTGGGTATGCAGATTGAGCCTAGTTATTTCATTTGGTTTCTTATTCTACGTTATGCAGTTCAATTTGCCAGAAAAGCAACCACTCCTGCTCACTGAGGACTTTCCCCTATTTTCTGAGCCAATGAAGAAGGAAGATAAGGCATAGTCTTTTCTTTTCCTATCTCCAACTGCCCCTGACCTGCAACAATTATTCTGTCAGCCTCCCTGCACTTTTCTCAATATTCCTGCTGAAAGCACAAAGGGCACACTAGCCCCTAGCCCAAAACTAAGCACACTGTAGGCACACGTTAAAAATTGAAAATAGTAGCTACCATTTATTTAGGGGAAATTGGGGCACAGAGAACCTTAGAAATGTGTCCAAGGTCACAAAGCTACTGAGTGATAGAGCTAGTCAGCTTGATTTCAAAGCTGGAACTCTTTATTGTATCTTGTTTCCTCTAACGGAAGTAGAAGATGGATAACATCTCCTAACATCTCCAAACACCCCTAACATCTGCAAACTGGTACTATTTGGAGAGCCCTAGATGGGCCTGTAAGCCCAGAGCCAACTCTGCAGAGTGAAAAAGACTGTAAAGGGTGGTGTGTAAAGGGCTGTGGTCACATGGGGAGGACTGAGCATGCCTTCTACTGTCAGAAAATGGACCTTGAGGTGGCCCTCTGCTGAGCCAATCTGATCCCTCTTCCCTTTTCCCAAGTTCTGAGGCTGCTGTGGACAGATGGCACCTGTTCCCTCGGCATGCCCTCTTGGCTACTGCATGACAAACCTTTTATGTGAGATATGTCAAGCCTCAGACCAATAGCAGAATTTTTATTATGGCTCGGTGAGGTGGCCATAGCTCACAGCTGTACCAAGTCTAGGCTCTCTGGGGTGTTTGTGTGCTAAATGACTGATGATGAGGTCTAAGTGTCTGCTCATTCAGCCTTAAGAACTCATCCTAACTTCAGAACACAGGTCAGACCCAGTACAGGCCTCTAGGTCCTAAATGGGTGTTAAAGAATAGCACTGAAATAGGGATTTTTAGTCCATGCTCAGAGGGAAAATAAAGTCTAGAGGGGCACAGATCAAGGGACTATTTGTAAACATCCAGCAGGCACGCCCCCACCCCTTTCAGAAGTTTCCTGGCAAAGAGCTCCTTAGTATTTTCCTCAGACTCCAGCTGGCAATTTTCAAAAGTTTCATTAGACAAGCATCAGTAGAAAAATATAAAAACAATATTTGCCATCAGGACAGCTGCTGATTTCTAAAATCTTAGCTTCCAGGAGTATACCCAGTTCTATCAGAATCCTTGAATGAGAGAGCCACTAAGAACCTTTAATGACCAAACCCATTTTACACAAAAGGAAACCCAAATCCAGGCAGAACTGAATTGCCAAAGGTCACTTAATAAGGCAAGGACCAAGCACAGAAGTCCTAAAAATACAGGAGGCAGACACCAGGAAGGAACAGACCTCCTGTCTTTTATACAGAACCCTTATTAAGCAAGGAGTTCCTCCCAAAAATCATAAAATGTCACAGCTGAAAGAAACCGTAGGGAGGAATCTCATAATACAAATCATAAAACACACCTGAGAAAAGTGACCTACCCAAGGTCACACAGTGAGTGGCAATTTTGAAAAGGGACCCAGGTCACCTGCCAATCCAGGGTTCTTTCCCAAACTTCAAAGAAGTCGTCTGAATAAAACTCCAGGAGCTACAAAAAAATCAAGCTGTACAGGCATACACTGCAAGTTCAGTTTGAGGCCACTGCAATAAAGCTAATAAAGCAATAAAGTGAGTCACACAAATTTTTTGGTTTCCCAGTGATAAAAGTTATGTTTACGCTATACTATAGTCTATTAAGTGTATAATAGCATTATGTCTAAAAATACAGTGTGTGTGCCTTAATTTAAAAATAACTTATTGCTTAAAAATTCCGACACAGACACTCAAAAGTGAGCACACGCTCTAGGAAATATGGTACCAACAGCTTGATCAACACAGGATTGCCACAAACCTTCAACTTGTAAAAAATGCAATTATCTGCAAAGTGCAATAAAGCAAAGCACAATAAAATAAGGTATGCATGTATATATTTATTAAGACATAATTCACAGAGCCTAAAATTCTAAGTCTCTCTCTTAAAATGTGCAATTCAATGGTTGCAGTATATTCACAAGGTTGTGCAACCACTGACAAAATTAATGTTAGAATACTATCATTATCCCAAAAAGAAATGCCATATCTATTAGCAGTCACTTCCTATTTCCCACTGCCCCCACTCCCAGCCCCAGAAACCACTAATCTATTTTCTGTCTCTATGGATTTGTGTATTCTGGGTATTTTATGTAAGTGAAATCACAAAATTATATAATATGTGGCCTGTTGTGACTGGCTTCTTTTACTTGGCATGTTTTCAAGGTTCATCCACACTGTAGCATATATCAGTACTTCATACCTTTTAGTGGCTGATTAATATTCTACTGTATGTATATACCATTTATTTTTCCATTCATCAACTGACAGACACTTGAGTTGTTTCCACTTTTTGGCTATTATTCTAATTTCAACACATCCTTACCAACACTTGTTACTGTCTTTTTTATTATATCCTAGTGAATAAAAAGTGTTACCTCATTGTGATTTTAATTTGCATTGCCCTGATAATGATGTCGAGCACTGTTTCACGTGTATATTGGCCATTGAACTGTGGACATATAAATATATGTTCAAATCCTTTGTCCATTTTTTGTTTGTTCGTTCGTTTTGAGAGAGGGTGTCACTCTGTCACCCAGGCTGGAGTGCAGTGGCATGATCTTGGCTTACTGTAACCTCTGCCTCCCAGGTTTCAGTAATTCTCATGCCTCAGCCTCCTGAGTAGCTGGGATTACAGGCATGTGCCACCACACCTGGCTAATTTTTGCATTTTTTTAGTAGAGACGGGGTTTTGCCATGTTGGTCAGACTGTTCTTGAACTCCTGTCCTCAGGTGATCCACCCACCTCAGCCTCCCAAAGTGCTGGGATTACTGGCATGAGCCACCGTCCCTAGCAAGAATTTTTTATGTATTCTGGATAGTAGAGCCTTGTCAGAAAAATGTTTGCCAATACTTTCTCCATTTTGTGGGTTGTCTTTTCACTTTCTTGGTACATTCTTTGAAGTATGAAACTTTTTTATTTTGGTGAAGTCCAGTTTATCTATTCTTTCTTTTGTTGCATACGCTCTTTAAAAAATAATTTGAGGTAAAATTCACATAATATAAAAGTAACCATTTTAAAGTAAGCAATTCAGTGGCATATAGTACATTCATGATGTTATGCAACCACCACCTCTATCTAGTTCCAAAACATTTCTATCACTCTACAGTAAAATTTTTTACCCAGTAAGTGGTTTCTCCCCATTCCCTCCTCCCACCAATCCCTGCCAACCATCAGTCTACATTCTGTCTCTGTGGATTTATCTATTCTAATCATTTCATATTAACAGAATCATACAATATGTGATCTTTTGTGTCTGGCTTCTTTCATTTAGCGTAATGCTTTCCAGGTTCATCCACATTGTAACATGTATCAGAACTTCATTCCATTTGTAGGTGAATAATATTCTATTGCACCACAATGTATTTATCTATTCATCTATTAATAGACATTTGGGTTGTTTTATTTTTTGGCTCTTGTGGCATGTGCTGCTATGAACATGCATGTACGTGTACTTGTTTGAGTACTTGTCTTCAATTCTTTGCATGTATACCTAAGTGTGGAATTGCTAGGTTCTATGGTAACTCTGTGTCTAATTTTTGAGAAACCACCAGACTATTTTACATAGTAGCGGAACCATTTTACCTTCTCATCAGCAATGTACGGGGGTTCCAATTTCTCTACACCCTTGCCAAAACTTGTTTTCCATTTTTAAAAACTATTTTTATTATAACTGTCCCAGTCAGTGTGAAGTATATTCTTAGCTTCAGTACCTGTGCTCTGCCTATCTCAGGAAGATAGTTTTCCTGCTGATCTCTGGCCTTCCTTAAGTTAGATCACATGCAGCATATGGGCTACATGCAATAAGCCTCAGAGAAAAATACCCCAGTCCTGGTATCAGTCCAACCTGCTCCACCAGGGCCCCTCTCGTTGGCTCTGATATCCTGGACCCTGTACCATGTCCCCAGCATTCTGGTTCCCATAGCTGATTTTTCCAGATAAAATCCTTGACTGCTTTAACCTGCAGTTTCTACTGTACCCTTTCAGACATGGTAAATCTGATTTTGATACAGATATAGCTTGATAATATATATTACAAGGCTAAGGAAGACTTTCAGGCTGCTGAAAACCTCCCCTTGCTGGGTGGTGACAGAGGAGAACCTTTGCAAAAGTAGTCTAGCTTTTATAGTTGGGCATGAGTGTTCTTGGTGTGTACAAAGAGATGTGTAAGTTGTTAACAGGGAGAGTTTAATAAGGCCACTTCCACTTCTCATCTTTCAAGACTCAGCTCAAGAATTACTTTCTCCATAAAGTTTCCTGGACTCCAATAGGAAACTCCTCCCTAGTATGTGCCCCCAGTTGAACTCTGGAAAGACTTACATAATAGCTATAACACTTACTATATTTGTTGACACTTTACTATATTTGCTGACATAGCTATCTCCATTTAGATAGAAGTACTTGAGAGCAGGTATCCTGCCATTTATGCTGGTACTTAGAATGTGCTCAATAAAGGTTAGTGAATGATGAAAGGCCACTGCTCAATACAGAGACTAGGCCTTACATAAAGAGTAGAACCAGTTACTGTGTCATTATTCAAAACCTACCAATGAAGGTGAGCAAAATGTGTCCTAGAACCCTCCACTCCCCCAAAAAAAGGTGGCAAAGGAAGTGGAAACAGTAGTCTTCGCCCAGGTTGCTCTGTTTCATACTTTCAAAAAGCATAGATCCACTTGTATTGAGACATCAGCTTGCATATTTGCCAAGCCATATTCACAGACAGGGAAATGTTATATTGCCTCTGACCTTGCCTGCCAGCTGCTTCTCTGGACTGGTTCCTGATTCAATACCTTTCTGCTGCTGGCACCCTAAATCGAGGCAAGCCATTCCCAAAGGGCAGGAAGCGGGCCCTAAGAGGCTGTTTAGTTGAAAATAGTTTTCCAAGAAATCTCACTACTTTTTGCTCCCCTTTGGTTCACTTAGAATTAGAAAAAGGATGGCAGGCTGGCTGTTCCCACAACATAGCTCTGTGGAGACTGAACAACCCAATTCTCTCAACTAGCCTCCTTGGCTGAAGAGACCACCCTTTCTTAGGCCCAAGTGTGTCTACTGCTTCAGTGAAAACCCACTTAGTCCTCCTTGGTCATTCAATGATACAAAGATATTCACTAATCAGTTCATACACTCTAAATGTCTACAATAACCCACTGTCATTATATATATATATATATATATATATACACACACACACACATATATATACACACACACACACATACACACACACACACACATATATATAGCTGCTGATGTGCTATTGAAATGAAATATGGAAGTAGGTAACAGCTAACAAGCTTTCAGTCCATAGGTGGTTACTTCTATCCCTGAGCATACTTTCCATATTTTAGCTTTTGTATTCTTGCTCAGGTTGTTTACTCTGCCTAGAATGTCCTATTCTGCCACCTCCATAGAATAAAGCTCTATTCACCCTTAAAGGCAGAGGTCACATGTCACCTTGTCTATAGGATACCTTCACTAGGCCTCCTCTGGGCCTCAGAAGCACTGTGTACCTCTATAGAACACTCATGTTATACCTTCAGGGCAGAATATGATTCATTCCAGGTCTTCCTACAGGGTCCAGCACAGCACTGGCACAATGCAGATATTTCCTTAAAGTATTTAATGAATGCATGTTGCTATATATCTGGACTAAAATGTAAGACTCTTTCAAACTTAATACCAGTGGAAAGAGTATAGGTGCTATCTTGCAGGTGTGCCTAGCAGACCCAGAGCCTTAGCCTATCCACTACAATAGCTTTGGTTTCCATGGCACAGCAGTAGCCCTTCTCAACACGAGACTCACAGAGAGGAGGCCCGAAGAGCACTGTATCCAGGGCCTTCAACTGCAGCTTCTGCCGATGACTCCGGTCTGTCATCTTCAGCACAGTCCCTGTCATTGTGGTGTTGGTGACAGCTAGCCTGTTGAGGCAAAGAGTAGCAGATCAGTTCGCTGCCAGTAAAGCCAGGAAGGATCCTGGTAGGATTACCCACCTCCTCCAGGAACACTTCTAGCTCTTGGTGATTGCTCCCCTCTGCACTCTAGAACAGAGTCTATACCAGTTGGGTCTCAACAGAGTGTATGGAGGGACACATAACATTTACCAAGAACTTGTTCAGCCCTCTCCCCATATCCACCAACTTCTAAGCACGCTATCCTCTAAGGATTACCTGTCTGTAACCATTCCCACACCCAACGAAATTTTCTGTTGTGCTTCTCCTTCCAGGGTTTATCTTCTATATATTGTCCCCACCTCCCACCACTTATAAATGCATTTCCTGTGCAGCCCAGGTCAAACTGTCATGTCATATGACCCAGTGATTCCAGGACTTATGAATTATCCTAAACTCACTGTCATTATATATAAACCTGCTGATGTGCTATTGAAATGAAATACAGAAAAGGAAAAAAAATTTTTTATTAATCACTGGTGACAAAAATGGAATTAGTCCTGTTAGCTTGTATTTGAGTCACTGCAATACAAGTTACCTCCAATAAAATTACTGTAACTTTTTATGACCTCCACCCATACTGTCAGTGATAACTATAATAAGAGAAAGCCTGTAAACAAGAAAATGACCTAGGAAAAATGGAACTTTGTTTCTCTTCTGCTGGAACACAGTGGATATAAAAGGAGAGGGGTAAAGGATATGAAAGGTTGAAAACCACTGGTCTAAGTCCCACAAGTAAGCACTTAATTCTATACTACTCTATAAGGTTTGTGCTCTTTTCTGATGCATATGTTTATTTCCCCAGCTAGAAAAGAAGCTTCTGACAGCACAGTGTGATTATACTCCTGTCGGAGCACGCAGGAACAGCTACTTCCTTCTCTGGCCTTGGAAAGCAATCAAGCCCACCAATAAGAGAGGCAGTGAGGCACTGTGATGGGGAGTGGGAGTGGTCAGGAGATCTGTCTTCTCATTTCAGCTCTACTAGTGACTCACTTGTCTGATCATAAGTTGCTTTGTTCCTCCCCCAGGACCTCAGTTTCCTACTGTGTAAACTTATATAAAATCAGATGCTTCCTACAAGCCTGGGAGTTCTTGGGGTTCCTCTTTAAAACACTTCTGCCAGATGTGCTGCAGTTTGTCTGACTAATGAGAATAAACATTGTCATCTTTTCTACAGTCTATTTCTCAAAGACACCTATGAACTGGAATGCTATCTATTTGTAAGCAATGAAAGAAATGAGAAAGGAGGTAACATTGACTAAGCAACTACTGTGTGTCTGATACTTTACATACAATACCTCATTCAGTCCTCACAACAACCTTAAGAACTCAGTTCCATTATTAGTGCCACTTTCTAGATAAGAAAACGGAGACTTAGAGTTGAGTAACTTGCCCAAAGTCACAAACAAGTAAGTGGCAAAGCCAGAGAATGAACTCAAATCTGCTAGATTATTCTCATTATACCATGTGAGCTAATGATGGGCCTAGAACCACCCTCACTCCACCCCAAGCACTGAAGGCCCCATGCTTCCTGCTATCACTAAGGTGCCACAGCTTGGCATCCCCTACATCTGTGCCCAGCCTGGCTGGACCTGGTCTTGGCTCTAATTCTAGCCACAAAAAAGCTACGTGAACCGATGACCTGAGAACTGACTTCTTATTCTATGTTTTGCAGTTTTAATCCAAGCCAAAGATACCCCCCATGAGGAAAATGGTACAGGGATCCACAAAGCAATATTGCTATTTCTATGGGTAGCAAGAAAGACACCTAAATCCTGGATCTTAGTGGCCAATCATCTACTTCTCCATTAAACATGGAGTTCCTCAAGTCAGGGGTCTGGTCTAATGCATCTCTTTGTCCTCTGGGCCCACCAAAGAGCATGGCACATGATAGGTGCTTAGTGAAGTTTTGTAAAATAGAACTAAACTGAATATTGAAAGGAAACCTATCTTTAACCACATGGCACAAGAGGAAGATGCAGTGGAAAAAAACAAGGCATTTAGAACAAGACAGACCTGGGTTCAAATCCCAGCTCTGCCACTTACCAGCTTGGATAAATTATAAAATATTTGAGATTCAGTTTGCTCACCCAAAAGTTGGGATACTCTTCCTCCCAGAGTTGTGACAATCAACTGAAATAATAGGTAGGAAAGCACTCTATAAAGGGAGGTACAAACATTAAGATTATTACTCTCTCCAGAGTAGGGAGAAGCTGTGAAGAAGAGGCTGCAGGCAGCAGAGGAGGGAACAGCCAGCTCAGCTAGGCCTGGACAGCAGTGCTCGGTAGCTCTGTGGCTGGAGACTGCAAAGTGTGGGCATTCCAAGAGCTTCACCTTCCCCTTTCCCCTTTGCTGAAGCTGAAAACCAGATGCACCTACATAATAAGATGACAGATTATACATAATCAGCACTTACCAGATAGTAAGCCCTTTGAGGGCAAGGGCAGGTTGTTGTCATCTTTATCCCCAGCACCCAGCACAAGTGCTTGGCACAGAGCAGGTACCCAGTAAATATTTGTTGGATGAATAAGTAAATGGATTAATGACTGAATGACATATGGCACTAGTTTGACATTACAAGAAGTCCAAGCAATACTCCATTCCTCCCCCCATTCCCAGCCCAAGCCTTACCATATTGAGTGTGTAAAGGAGGCAAAGAGTCATGAAACAACAGCTGTTGGAGTCATCCCAGAGATGAGGCTGGGGCCAATGGCAATCAACCTCTCCTCTGTACCATTTTTATTATAAATAAGCTGCATATGGATAACCCAGGGAAGGCTAAAAGAGCCCTGAGGCTCCCAGGTGATAAAAGAGGCAGCTGCTTGGAGCATGGGGGAAAAAAAAAAAAAAAAGAAACACCAACAGGGTTTGATGTATACCAAGATTCAAATCTCAGTTTTGCCCCTAACTAGTCATGTTTGTGACCTTAGAAAAGTTACTTAACCAGTTTCATCATCTATATACAATAATACCCACCTTACAGGACTGATGTAAGAATTAAATGAGATACTGTATATAGTGTTGAGTAGAATGTCTGGCATGTCCTAAGCACTCAGTAAATGGCAGCTATTAGTACTATTCCCAGGATTGACAGGACTATTAAAGAATAGAGTGGATGCAAAGTGCCCATCATACTTTATAGCAAGTGCACAACAGATGTGAGAAGAGGCAAGATCTATAGACGCTGCCCTGAAAAGGGTAGAACCTCACTTAACTGGCCAGAGCAATCTGAAGGCAGGCCCACTCCAGCCCATTCCTCATACCCTCAAGAGATAAAAACCCAGTCCCCTCCTGACCTTGGCATGGCATGGCCACTGAGCTGCAGCTTCCGGAAGGTCTCCTCATACTGAGGCAGCTCCACATATGTGATCAGCCACTGTACCACCTCATCCACAGTCCAATTGTATACTGTGAAAAGAGACAAGCAAAGTCATGACTCTAGAATGCCAAGCACTGCTTGCATTTATTGTCATATTGACCTTAATATTTACCACATTTGTGTGTGTTTAATATCTCTCTGTCCCATAAAATACTAAGTATGAAAGGAGTATACACTCTGAGTTTACTTATATGAAATCCTAGAAAAGACAAATCTATAGTGATAGAAAGCAGATAAACGGTTAGCTGGAGCCAGGAAGGGAGCTCCAGGGAAAAATCATAAATGCAATTTTATAAGGTGATGGATATATTCTATATTTTGAATGTGGTGGTGGTTACACAAATGATAACACCTGTCAAAATGCATCAAACTGTACATTTAAAATAGGTGTATCTTCTTTTATATAAATTATAACTCAATAAATTTGATTTTGGTATATTTTTAAACTGTTGTGACCAGGGTTGAGAATCAACTATCCATCCATTCATCTATCCAGCTATTCAACTGACCATTCATAAGTGGACTAGTTAGTGCCAAGCCTGGAGGAAGTTAGTTCCCAATCCAGTGGAAGAGATCAAAAGCTAAACAGCATAAGTGAAGCACAGATTCTGATAAAGAAAAATACATAGAGCACAGAGAAGAAAGGAAATAACTGCCTAGGGGATCAGGTACAGCCTCAGAGAAGATGATGTATTGCAACATAAAGGATTAGTAGAAGCTTATCTGAAATATTTCATGAGTGTGAGGGGAGGAAGGCACTCAATACAGAATGAAGACAGGTGCAAAAGAAAAGATGTGAAATTTGATGTGCGTGAAACAGCAGTCCCCAACCTTTTTGGCATGAGGGACTGGTTTCATGGAAGATGATTTTTCCACAGACCTGGGCAGGGAGATGGTTTCAGGATGAAACTGTTCCACCTAGATCATCAGACATTAGTTAGATTCTCATAAGAAGCATGTAACCTAGATCCCTCACACATGCAGTTCACAATAGGGTTCGCAGTCCTATGAGGATCTAATGCCACTGCTGATCTGACAAAAGGTGGAGTTCAGGCAGTAATGCTCCCTCACCCACCACTCATCTCCTGCTGTGCAGCCCAGTCCCTAACGGGCCATGGACTGATACGGATCCGTGGTCCAGGGGTTGGAGACCCCTGGTCTAGAATATAGAATATATGGCAGGTAGTAGCAGAAGAAAGTTGAAGCCATGTCACAAAGGGTCTTGACTACCATGCTAAGATAGCTACTAGTATTGTCCTGGGATAAGCCTAACTCAGGTTGCTCTGGCCAGTTAGGTGAGGCCCAACCCTTTTCAAGACAGAATCTATAGACTTCTCCTCCTCTCACATCTATTGTGTGCTTAGTATAGAGCACACTGGGCACTTTATACCATTCTCTTATTTGATGCTATTTAGAGTTGCACTGTCCAAGCAGTAGTAGCCAGCAGCCACAGTGGATATTTAAATTTAAATTTATTAAAATTAAATAAATTAAGAATTCAGTTCCTCAATGGCACTAGCCACACTTCAAGTGCCCAATAGCTAGATGTGGCTAATGGCTACCATATTGGACAGCATAAACTATAGAACATTTCCATCACTGTAGAAAGTTCTATTAGACAGCACTGGTAAAGATAATTTAATATAGGCTGGGAGCGGTAGCTTATGCCTGTAATCCCAGCACTTTGAGAGGCCAAGGTGGGAGATCGCTTGAACTCCAGAATTCAAGACCAGCCTGGGCAATACAGTGTGACCCTGTCTCTATTAAATTTTTTTTTTTAATTAGCCAGGTGTGGTGGTGCACACCTAGAGTCCCAGCTACTCAGGAGGCTGAGGTGGGAGGATCACTTGAGCCTGGGAGATTGAGGCTGCAGTGAGCCATGATCATGCCACTGCACTCTAGCCTGGGTGACAGAGTGAGACTGTTGCAAAACAAATTTAAAAAAGATAATTTATGGCCAGGCAGTGGTTCACAATTGTAATCCCAGCACTTTGGGAGGCCAAGGCAGGTGGATCATCTGAGCTCAACATGGCGAAACCTCATCTCTGTTAAAAATACAAAAATTAGCCAGGCATGGTGGCGCATGCCTGTAGTCCCAGCTACTCAGGAGGCTGAGGCAGGAAAATCGCTTGAACTTGGGAAGCAGAGGTTGCAGTGAGCCGAGATCGCATCACTGCACTTCAGCCTGAGTGACAGAGCAAGACTCCATCTCAAAAAAAAAAAAAAAAAGGTAATTTACTATTGAAGTGTTTTGATTCTATATTTATATTTTGGAAATAAGCTAAAAGTAAAGAACACAAGTATATTCTGGATCATCTAGATATATAAGAATACAGGCTCTCAACTTCAGTGCTCATGTTGCATTTGTGTTTATAAGTGTGTTGATGCAAAATAGTTATTACAATGACACAGTTCACCTTTAAACAATGCAGGTTTTAACTGCCTGGGTCCATTTATACATGAATTTTATACATGGATTTTTTTTCAATAAAAGGTATACTGAGTGTGTCTACTTCTCCTGCCTCCCTTCCTACCTTCTCTATCTTTTCTGCTTCTGCCACCCCTGAGACAGCAAAACTAACCTCTCTTCTTCGTCCTCCTCCTCAGCCCACTCAATATGAAGATGAGGATGAAAACCTTTATGATGATCCACTTCCACTTAATAAACTGTAAATATGTTTTCTCTTCCTTATGATTATCTTAATAACATTTCCTTTTCTGTTACTTTGTTGCAAGAATACAGTATATAATGCATATAACATATAAAATATGTGCTAATAGGCTGTTTATGTTATTGGTAAGGCTCTGGTCAACAGTAGGCTATTAATAGTTCAATTTTGAGGGAGTCAAAAGTTACAAGTGGATTTCTGACTATATGGGGGAAAAGGGACAGTCAGCACCCCTAAGCCCGGTGTTGTTAAGGCTCAACTGTATTTCCCTGGAATTTTAGGACATAATGTACTTCATAACAATAAAATATCTCAAATTTAAATTTTAATACAAAAGAACCCAGAGGTCAAACTGATGTTTTTACACAAAATATACATTCATAATTACAATTCAAATTTTTAAGACAAATATTACCCACTAAAAGATATAAACCACCAAGAACTGTCCCAATTGGTGCATCCCCAGAGAGACTAATGTAGTATCACAGGATCACCTATTATGATCTATCTGATAGCACTATAATGAACATGGGTCACTTTTGCCACCAAGCATCCACTTCCCTTTTTGGTGACAACAGTATTCTGAATTTGTATTAACAGAACCACTCCTCCCTTGCTCTCAGCTAATATGCTTCAAGTAAAGCTAAATCAACCTCTAAAAATAGAGTATGTAACCCAAGCTAAACCAATCAATATCTTCCATCTTTCTGCCCATACTGCTTAGTTCAGGGATGAGTACATAACTCAAGTCAAGGCTGAAGAAACTGAATTCTAAAATTTTTGTTTAGCCTATAAGGGATATGCTTGCTCTTCCACTATACTGGTGTCTGGGATAAAATGATCCTGCACTATAATGTTAATAACAACAATAATAATAATAATAGTAATACAAGCCATCTCTTATATAGCTTACTCTATGAGAGTATTGTTCTAAGTACCTCACATATATTAACTCACTAATCTTCATCATTTTCATATGAAGTAGATATCCCATTTTATCCCCATTTTAAGGATGAAGAAACTAAAGCACAGAAAGGTTATATAACTTTCCCAAAGTTACCCAGCTAGGAATTGGGAAAGCCAAGATTTGGTCTAAGGCAGTCTGGCTCCATCATTCATGTTCTAAGCATGTATGTGTGTGTGTGTGTTTGGGGGGAGGTTGTATGATGCTGCTGGAAGCCTTCATACAGAGGAAAAGCTGAGTCAAGATCCAGATGACAGGTCATGCACAGTGACTCACACCTGTCATCCCAGCACTTTGGGAGACTGAGGCGGGAGGATCACTTGAGCTCAGGGGTTTGAGATCAGCCTGGGCAACACAGAGAGACCACATATCTACAAAAATTAAAAAAAATAAATTAGCCAGGTGTGGTGATGCGAGTCTGTGGTCCCAGCTATTCAGGAGGCTGAGGTGGGAGGATGGCTTGAGCCTGGAAGGTCAAGGTTGCAATAAGCTGCGATCATGCCATTGCACTCCAGCTTGGGCAACAGAGTGAGACCCTGTCTCAAAAAAAAAAAAAAAGAAAAAAAAATCCAGCTGATATAATTTAAGCCCTGAGTCAGATCATGCCTGTAGAAATCCCTATTCATAGATATTTCAGTTTTGTGCAACAAGTACATTTTCCCTTTTGCTTGTATCAGATTGAAAGGATTTTCTGTCAAAACAGGAACCAACTCTAACTGAAACAACTGAGTGGTCATTTGCAACATGGCAAATTGCATCATCACCATACATGCAGCACTAGAACTACTGATTCCTCAATATTATAATGTGATGTTTTTAATGAATAGTCATAAAAAGTAGCCTTTTAAAACAATTTTTAGGCCGGGTATGGTGGCTCATGCCTGTAATCCCAGCACTTTGGAAGGCCGAGGTGGGTGGATCACCTGAGATCAGGAGTTCGAGACCAGCCTGACCAACATGGTGAAACCCCTTCTCTACTAAAAGTACAAAAATTAACTGAGCGTGGTGGCGGGCGCCTATAATCCCAGCTACTCAGGAGGCTGAGGTAGGAGAATTGCTTGAACTCAGGAGGTGGAGGTTGCAGTGAGCCAAGATCATGCCATTGCACTCCAGCATGGGCAACAGAACGAGACTCTGTCTCAAAAAAAATAATAATAATAACAATAATAATAATTTTTTATATCTGTATTGTGTTTAAACATACGGAAAGCAAATTTATGTCTATACTTTGTTAAAAGTCAATTATGAAGGAATAGAAGTGACTTAATACAAAATACACAAGGAATACATTCCAGCCCAGTGAAGGTCAAATGAGATCATGAATCAAAGTTTCATGTAGCTTAAATAAAGAAAAATGGTGGGAGAAATGAGTCATCACATGGTACCCAGCAATACAGACATGCTGAACTTAAAAGAGCCTGGAAACAACTGATTTTCAGCCAAAAAGCATAATTTTATTGGATCTGAGGTTTATTTTTACTTAAAGTATAAACCTGTTTTTGTTTACACTTATATACAAATTTTATACAGTGACTTAAACTTTCTTTTATGTTTGTATATACTTAAATAACATTATAATAAAAAGTAATTTAAGTCAGCACTGCTGGTCCAAGATGAATTATTTACCTTAAAAGGAATTTGTACATTCTTCAAGTTTGAAAACTACTGCTGTAAGCAGCAAGAAGCCAAAAAAGTTTTGAAGTTGAATGATATGCTGAGATTCATCACTGTCCTCTCGTAAGATCCGTATCTTTTTTCTTTGAAGAGACAGGTCTTGGTCAGGGGCAGTGGCTCAACACCTGTAATCCCAACACTTTGGGAGGCTGAGGTGGGCAGATGATGAGGTCAGGAGATAGAGACCATCCTGGCCAACATGGTGAAACCCCGTCTCTACTAAAAATACAAAAAAATTAGCTGGGCCTGGTGGTGCGCACCTGTAGTCCCAGCTACTTGGGAGGCTGAGGTAGGAGAATCGCTTGAACCCAGGAGGTGGAGGTTGCAGTGAGCTGAGATCACACCATCACACTCCAGCCTGGGTGACAGAGTAAGACTCCATCTCAAAAAAAAAAAAAAAAAAAAGACAGAGACAGGTCTTGCTCTGCCACCGAGGCTTGAGTGCAGTGGCATGGTCACAACTCACTGCAGCCTTGAACTCCTGGGCTCAAGAGATCCTCCTGCCTCAGCCCCCTGAGTAGCTAAGACTACAGGCATGTACTACTACCATGCCAGGCTAACTCTTTCTTTGTTTTTGTTTTTGTCTTTGTCTTTGTTTTGTTTTGTTTTTTTGAAAAAGAGTCTTGCTCTGTCACCTAGGCTGGAGTGCAGTGGTGTGATCTCAGCTCACTGCAGCCTCTGCCTCCCAGGTTCATGTGATTCTCCTGCCTCACTATCTGGAGTAGCTGGAATTACAGACACATGCCACCACACCCAGCTAATTTCTGTATTTTCAGTACAGATAGGGTTTCACCATGTTATCCAGGTTAGTCTCAGACTCCTGACCTCAAGCGATCCTCCCACCTCAGCCTCACAATTGTGAAGTGCTGGGATTACAGATGTGAGCCACTGTGCCTGGTCAAATTATTTTACTTGTTGTAGAGATAGGGTCTCCCTATGTTGCCAAGGCTGGTCTAGAACTCCTGGTCTCTGGCAATCCTCCAGCCTCAGCCTCCCAAAGTGATAAGATTATAGGCATGAGCCACCAGACCTGGTCTAATTTCCCTTTAATAGGCAGAAAACATTGAAGGCATGGAATATGTCCTATTCATTTTGCTCATCCATTGTTTCTGAACTAAGAGCTTCATATACAGTGGCATCAATAAGAACTACTCTAAATGAGGGGTTCCAAACATGATTTGATATGGGCCTCAAAACAACAACAAAACCTCCTTAGAAAAATATACAGCTCACATGGATAAGTAACTTCTGAAATGCTTGTCAAAAAACAGGCATTTGGTCAGACATGGTGGCTCACGCCTATAATCCCAGCACTTTGGGAGGCTGAGGCAGGAGGATCACGTGAGGCCAGGAATTTGAGATGAACCTAAGCAACACAGCAAGACCCCAACTCTACAAAAGAAAAATGAAAAAATTAGCCAGGCATAACGGCAAATGCCTGTGGTCCCAGCTACTTAGGAGGCTGAAGTGGGAGGATAACTTGAGCCCAGGAGTTCAAGGTTGCAGTGAGCCATGACTGCACCACTGCACTCCAGCCTGGGCAGCAGAACGAGACCCTGTCTCAAAAACAAACAAAACAAAACAAAACAAACAAAATCAGGCATTCCTCTCAGCCCAGCATGGGATGCAAAGCAGATAATCAGAAAGACAACCTGAATAAAATAAAGTTCAAGGCAAAAATGCTCCAATTTCTTAATGTCCTCAAGAAGATGCTGGAGTTCAGAAGGAAAGCTCTGAAGCTGAGTGCCTTTGGGGGAAGATTAGACTATTTGCAGAGGCATGGCAGGTGAGAAGGGAAAGGTGGCAGGGGAAGGAAATGAGGCAGACACAGTGTGTCCAGGAATGCATCCTAGAAGACAAGATACTAGAAGCTTAAGTGAAGGGTGCTTAGTCAGTGCTTGGTTAAATTTCTAATTCCCAGACTAGAATATGTTGGAAGAAAAAGATAAATTAATTTCCAAGACATACCGTTGAGAAAAGAAGGATGACAGAGCTGGGATTAAATTAGTGTTGAGGGGTGGCGCGTGACTGTGATCCCAACTACTTGGGAAGCTAAGGCATGAGAATCACTTGAACCCAGGAGGCAGAGTTTGCAGTGAGCTAAGACCGTGCCACTGCACTCCAGCCTGGCGACAGACTGAGGTTGTCTCAAAAAAAAAAAAAAAGGTAGCTCACACCTGTAATCCCAGTACTTTGGGAGGCCGAGGTGGATGGATCACTTTGAGGTCAGGAGAGTTTGAGACCACCCTGGCCAACATGGTGAAACCCTGTCTCTACTAAAAATACAAAAATTAGCCAGGCATGGTGTCACATGCCTGTAATCCCAGCTACTTGGGAGGCTGAGGTGGAAGGATCACTTGAACCTAGGAGGCGGAGGTTGCAGTGAGCCGAGATCTCACCACTGCACTCCAGCCTGGGCAACAGAGCAAAACTCCGCCTCAAAAAAAAAAAAAAGGTGTTGAGGGATGGACTTGGTGGCTCATGCCTATAATCCCAGCACACAGGGAGGCTGAGACAGGTAGATTGCTTGAGCCCAGGAATTCAAGGCCAACCTGGGAAACAAGACAAAACCCATCTCTAAAAAAAAATACCAAAAAATTAGGCAGGTGTGGTAGTACATGCTATAGTCCTAGCTACTCAGGAGGCTGAGGTGAGAGGATCACTTAAGCCTGGAAGACAGAGGTTGCAGTAAGCCGAGATTGCAACACTGTACTCCAGCCTGGGTGACAGAGCAAGACCTTGACACACACACACACACAAAAAAAAGAAAAAAAAAAAAAAATGCTGAGGGAAGTTAAACGGACTAGAATGTATTATTCCTAAAAATGAATATATATCCTAATGCATTGCAGATGTTATCATTTACTATGGTCTGGAGTGTCAGGTAATGAAGGCATAAGAGAGTGACACACAGATATGAGGCAGACAGACAAGTGCTAGCCTGTAAAGTGCAGAGAACAACATATTCCTGCCACTGCTGCCAAGAGAACTCGACCTCATCCAGCACAAAGGGGCCTTTCTGCCTGGAGTATAGTGGAAAGAAGGCTACTTTTTTATTGCTAGAAGGCCTGAGGCCAGCAGTGCATCAAGGGCCTTTTGTCTACTGGGAGGATGCCTTGATACAAGTCTGGGCATAGAATCTTGGCATGCAGAAACTCCCCTATCAGCACCCTACACCACAGTGGTGACAGGCAGAAGTCACTCTAGACGAGGGTTTCTGAGCCTCTGCACCAATGACATTTGAGATGAGATAATTCTTCATTGTGGAGGCTGTCCTATGCATTGCAGGATGTTTAACGACATAGATGCCAGTAACATGCTGCCAATCATGACAATTAAAAAATGTCTCCAGATATTGTTCAATGTCCCATGGAAGGGAAAAACTGCCCCTAGCTGAGAACCACTGCTCTAAGCACTGCATTAAGTGAGGCACACGGTCTCTAAGGGGGCCAATACACTCCACTGAAGATGGACTCTAGAATAATCAGCTCCTATATAGCTAAGTTGTAGGGGAAAAGGATAATAACTTCAGCATGTCAGACCAAACCTTAAGATGGTTTTGGTTTGTTTGTTGTTGTTGTTGTTTTTATCTGTATATATCATTCTGTTACCTAGGCAGATGCCCTATCTAGGTAGCGTTTGGCAGTATGGTGTCCACCTGGAGTCACTATAGTCTGAACAAAACGAGCCAGGATGAGCTGCATCCTCTATAACATCTGTATCTCAGATAGCAACCCTGAGTTCCAGCATGAAGATCTCATTCAAAAGACCAGCTGATATATCAGGGCTTCCTGTCCACAAGGTTCAAGCACCTAAAAGTTAAAAGTCTTGTTCTGTTTTCTCATTCCAAAAGAGAAAATGGGAAGAATCCCTGGGCCAGAGTGAGGAAGAAGGCAACAGCAAGTACAGAGAGCTGTGGCTATCAGTGACAGGCTGCAGAATTTGGCAAAGAGAGCTTACTACAGATACAGACTCCAAATGACTCATATGTCCAAATCCCAGTAGGACATGCAAGCGAGAGCCAATGTCCTAACGTCATAAGTCTCCCATTCCCTGAGCCTGTCCATGTGGCCCCTAGCCAGATCAAAGACTACATCTCTGGGCAAAATGACAAACAATGCTACACCCAATCAGAGAAGGCTAACCCCTGGAGTTCTACACAACAAACCATCCTTCATAAGAGAGACATACAGGGTCACTTAACTCTAATCTTTTTTTTTTTTTTTTTTTGAGATGTACTCTCACTATGTCGCCAGACTGGAGTGCAATGGTACAATCTCAGCTCACTGCAACCTCTGCCTCCCAGGTTCAAGCAATTCTCCTGCCTCAGCCTCCCGAGTAGCTGGGATTACAGGCAAGTGCCACCATGTCTAGCTAATTTTTGTATTTTTAGTAGAAACAACGTTTCACCATGTTGGCCAGGATGGTCTCGATCTCCCGACCTCGTGATCCGCCCACTTCGGCCTCCCAAAGTGCTGGGATTACAGGCATGAGCCACCAGGCCTGGCCATCTCCAATCTTTTTAATGACATAATCTACCTGTAAAAAAGCTTTGTACACACATTGCCAATATATGTATATGTGTTTATAAATTAGATTCATTTACTAACATTAGATAGACTGTAAAACATACATAAAAATTAAACAATGAGTTAAAAATAAGTACAATATAATTACAACCTCTAGTATCTTCTTCAAATGAACAAATGATGGCAATCTGTGGGTCCTGGATCACTTCTTGTCCATCTTATCAGTATTTATGTTTTCTCACTAAAAGTATCACTTACCCCCACAGACTTCTTATGGAGGTAAAGGGGGAAGGTATAAAAAAATTAAAAAGTACTTATGACACATATCCACAAAGAATCCCAGAAACTGATGTCCAGTTAGCATCTTGGGTAGCAAAGATATTCTCTGGTCTCCACCCTATGTTTTATAGATAGGAACGGACCTTTTATGTTTGAGAACAATTTTCATGTAAAAATCAATAAAACCTCCTGTTTTATTCTGAGGTAGCTACAAAAACTAAAGTTATTAAAGACTGCCAAACCACTGGCATTTTAGAACACTGATTTTTTATTTTAGGATATATTACAAAAAACACTAATTTGAACCTGGAAGACCTTGCCTATCCTATCTGCCATGAACTAGCTTGTGTAAATCACTTAACCATTATAAACCTCAATTTCCCCTTCTGTAAAGTATTCATTTTGCTATTCAACAAGCATTTATTTCATTCTATTCTGAGACCACGCACTGGGAATAGAGCAATGATCAAGAGGGAGATCCCTACTCCCATGTAGCTTACAATTTAGCAATATCTGTCTCCCAGAGTTGTTGAATTAAGTGAGTTAATGTGTTTGAAGATGCCTAGGATTTAATACAAACTCAGTAGTAATTTTTTCTTCATATGTACCTTCATTCAAAAAGGGGTAAATATTAAGGACTGGTCAGAATCTGGATGGACAGAGATGCAGATCTGCCAGAAGAAAGAATCATGAACAAAGACAAAGAGCTGTAAGATATGAAGCATGCTCAGAGAACACTGACTCTAGTTTGTCTGGAGTTCAAGAGTTATATATACGGTCAAGGAGAATGAGGTATTGCTGACACCAAATGACAAAGGTCCTTGAAAACAAGTGGTCTCAAACGCCAAAATAATATATTCATTAGGGGGAAAAAACGTTTATTGAGCAGCTACTACTTGCCAGGCACCACTCTAGAAGGTAAAGATACAACAACACACAAAACAGAGTCACAGATCCCACGGTGCTTATATTCTGGTGGAGAGAGACAATGTAAAACACTATAAACAAATAATTATATGTCAGGTGGTGAAAAGTATAATGAAAAACAATTAAGCCATAAGGGGTTAAGGGGATAAAAAATAGTCCTATATTGTATGAGGTCAGATCAGGGAAGGCCTCTCCGATGAAGTGATATTTGAGCAGAAAATGAAATAAAAGGTGCGACCCATGTGGACATTTAGGGGAAGGGCATACCAGGCAGAAGGAACAGTATTACTCCCTAGCACTTGAGCTATAGCAATACATCCAGGGATGTGCCAAGGCAAACACTTGGCCTTGGCCAATCTTTTCTCTTGCCAGGAAAGGAATAAGTAATAGTAAATTGATTCCTGAATCAGTATCTTTTCCCATAGTGGACCTGTGGTGCCTCCAGAGGAAGCCCTCATCTACTTTTGTGGTTTCAAATCCACATCTCAAGAGAATGAGGTCTGGCAGGAAGGTTGCCAGTACTTTCTTTGCCCCTGCTTCACACAGCTGTTAGTTGGTCACTTAGCCTTTAGTCAGCCAGTCAGATATAGCACAGTGGTTAAGAATGTGAGCTTTGGCCAAGCACGGTGGCTCACACCTATAATCCTAATACTTTGGGAGGCCAAGGCAGGAGGATCATTTGAGGCTAGGAGTTCAAGACCAGCCTGGGCAACAAAGTGAGACCTCGTCTTTACAAAAAAAAAAAACAAAATTAGCTGTGTGTGATGGCACGCACCTGTAGTCCCAGCTACTTGGGAGGTTGAGGTGGGAGGATCACCTGGAGTTGAGGCTAGAATGAGCCAAGATTGTGCCACTGTACTCCACCCTAAGTGATAGAGAAGATCCCATCTCAAAAAACAAAAAAAAAGAAAGTGAACTTTGAAACCAGGTGTCTTGATTTGAATTTGCAATTTGCCACTTACTAGATGTAAGACCATGGGCAAATTACTTAATCTTTTGTGCCTCATTTTTTTCACCACCAAAATGATGAAAATCAGAGTTTTCACATCACAAAAATGTAGTGAAGGGAAGCTCCTAGCATACTGTAATTGTAAAAAAAATTATCTATGATTATTATCACCATTCATTTATTCATTCATTCACTAAGCTTGTATTGGCTTCTACTCTAGCAGGTAAAGGATGAGTTAACCAGCACAGAGGTGAATCTGCATGAACTCCATCCTCAAGGGCTCTCTTCTAGAGAGGGGAATATACAAGGAAACAAATGAATATAATATAGTGTGATAAATGCTAGGTCACAGGGATATATAAGGTAATGTGGTAGCACATAGAAAGGAGTGACTGACAGAATCAGAAAAGGCATCACAAAACCCAGCTTCTTATTTGTCTACTCTGGATAACAGCACTCCAAGGCAGCTATGAAATCCTTCCAAAGTGGCCCTTCCTAAAGATAGTGTGTGACCTGGAACTGTGAATTGTCTCTTTAAGTAGCTTCCTTCGGGTTCCCACTAGCACTTATCTGGAACTACAGTGAGGTAGAGGTCTTCATTTTCTAATCTGATGTCATTATCAAACCCTGAGCCATTGCTGCAAAAATAATCTGGCCGAGGCTTCATGTGATACGCTCACTAGGCTACTAGGCAAAAACCAGGTCTCCCAGGGCCTAACAGGACATGCTATTAAAGACCACCTATAGAGCAGCTACAAGGTTAGTAGAGCCAGGTTAGAGAAGTCTGACAGCATGGCTGCAGAGTAGTAAGAGAACCTAGGAGCTCTGAAATGCTGGGTAGGCCAAACAACTTATCTAAGATCACACAATCAAACAGCCAAGGACACATTTTTGTGTGCTGCATTCCTACTCTGGGCCAGGCCCTGTGCTAAGTATTAAGAGATAAAATCATATAAAATGCTGCACTCCAGCAGTCTGATGGGAAAACAGACAGTGGAACAGATCTTTGCATTTAGTGTGCTAATGGCTGTGAAGAGATAGGGGCTGTGGGAACACAGAAGAAGATACCTAACTTAGCCTGCGGTTTTCAGGGAAGATGTCTTTTTGTTTGTTTGTTTGTTTGTTTTTTGTTTTATTTATTTATTATTATTATTATACTTTAAGTTCTAGGGAGGAAGATGTCTTAAAGAAATGATCAACTGAGTTTCAAACAGATCAACAAAGGAGAAAGATGAACAGAGAAAACAGCATATATGAAAGCACCATGGGATGAAAAAGAATAACATTTCCTAAGAGATGCCAATATAGCATTGCACTTCCAGAGGAGATGTGGTGTGGAATGATGGAAAACAAGTAGATCAGAGAAATAAGCATGGACCTTGTATGCTCAACTCATCTAGCACAATGCCTGGTATATAGAAGGTACTCAGTAAATTTTTAACACAGAAATGTTTACATAAATTATAGGAGAAAAACACTACCTTCTGGGGCCAATACCACAAAGGTAGATAAGGAATAACAGACAACTACAGCATTAAAATATAAATAAACTCTCAAGATATAAAATATAATCAGGGCCGGGCACAGTGGCTTACACCTGTAATCCCAGCACTTTGGGAGGTCGAGGCAGGCAGATCATATGAGGTCAGGAGTTCAAGACCAGCCTGGCCAACATGATGAAACCCTATCTCTACTAAAAATACAAAAAATTAGCTGGGCTTCATGGTGTGTACCTGTAGTCCCAGCTACTCGAGAGCCTGAGGCAGGAGAATCACTTGAACCTGGGAGGCAGAGGTTGCAGTGAGCCAAGATCATGCCACTGCACTCCAGTCTGGGCAAGAGAGTGAGACTCCATCGAAAAATACAATACAATAAAATAAAATATCATCAGATTTTTATTTATGTGTACATATTACTCTTTTCTCCCAGATAAGGTAATTCATTTTGAGATTACAGATGGACATTTAATTTCAATGCATCTGACTAACATCTCACAGATAAACATGAAAAAAAAAATCATTGAGATTTTCTTTCTTTTTTTTAGAGATAGGGTTTCGTTCTGTCACCCAGGCTGAAGTACAGTGGCATGATCATAGCTCACTGTAGCCTCAACCTCTGGGGCTTAAGTGATCCTCCCACCTCAGCCTCCCAAAGGGCTGGAATTGCAGGCATGAGTCACCACGCAGAGCCAACATTTTCTATAATATTTTTTTCACCAGAAATTACTAAGCTTTTGGTATCTTATTTTGTTGAATCTCAAATGAGACAGCAGTTGTGATGTAAGCTTATTGCTACTCCTACACAAACTGAAGGGTTATCTGACCAATAGGAAAGCCAGTATTTATTCTTTCAAATTAACATATGATTACAATTTATTGCTATACAGGTATTTACTTGTAACATTTTTAACAGTATCTTTATTTCTCCAGCTTCCATTTAAGAATATTTCTTACACCCAGAAATCTAATGTCCTAAACTTGTTTGTTTCATATATGGGGGAAAAATGGGAAACCACTGAAAAATATAAGCAGAGACCTCATCAGATCTGGAACTAAGTGAAAGATACATAGCAGCAGAGCTAGGCTGGGCCAAGAATAACAGTATATGAAGAACAACAGCCCAAGCAAAAGATGATTCAGCTGACACTTCTGTTTCAGGGTAAGCTGAAGTACCAGAGATGGAATTTACCCTCCCTCCTGAATTAAAATTACCCCTCCAAAAAACACAACATATATGAAATAATGGTCTCATCAGACACTGGACATCAGCCTACAGAGGACGATGTTTCTTTAGAGATGCAAAACAAATGAGGGAAATTCTACAATTGCCCCAGCTTATGGACTTGAATTTCCAAGCCACAGTGCAAGGAGTAAAATCTAAGATTGAGAGAGGGAAATGAAAATACACTACTGGAAGCTTCTTATACTACATGTGACATGGTATAAAATCTCTTGAAAGTAGGCCCAGTGCAGTGGCTCACATCTGTAACAACAGCACTTTGGGAAGCTGAGGTAGGTGGATCACCTGAGGTCAGGAGTTCGAGACAAGCCTGACCAACATGGCAAAACCCCGTCTCTATTAAAAATACAAAAATGAGCTGGGCCTAGTGGCATGCACCTGTAATTCCAGCTACCCAGGAGGCTGGGGCACGAGAATCTCTTGAACCCAAGACGCAGAGGTTGTAGTGAGCCAAGATCGCACCACTGCACACCAGCCTGGGTTACAGAGCAAGACTCTGTCTCAAAAAAAAAAAAAAGACTGTGATGAGTTAAAGATACATATTTTTATCTCCTAACGCAACCACTAAAATACCAGATATAGCTAATAAGCCAACAAAGAAGATATAATTGAATTATTAAAAATGCTCAATTAATCCAAAAGAAAGCAGAAAAGGTAGGAAAAGGAATTAAAGAACAGATGGGACAAACAGAAAACAAATAGCAAGATAATGGACTAACCTAAATTATCTTATATTAACAATCATATCAATCATATTTGATTAATCATATTAATAATCACACCAAACATAAATGGTCTAAATAATGCAATTAACAGATATTGTCACATTGCAAAATATACATATATAGATAGAACCCAACTATATGTGCCTATAGGAAATGCACTTTAAATATAAAAATACAAATAGATTAAATGTAGAGGGATGGAAAAAGACATTCCAAACTAACAACAGTCAAAAGACAGCTATATTTTTATCAAAATAGATTTCAGAGCAAAGACTACCACCAAGGATAAAGCAGGTCATTTCATAATGTTGAAGAGGTCAGTTAATCACTAAGAAATAATCATCCTAAATCTTTATGCACCTAGTAACAGAGCTTCAAAACACATGAAGCAGAAACTACAAGGAAAAATAGGTAAATCCACAGTTACAACTGGACACTTAAATACTCCTCTCTAACAATTGATAGAACAAGTGGGCAGGCCGGGTGCACTGGCTCATGCCTGTAATTCCAGCACTTTGTGAGGTTGAGGAGGGCAGATCACTTGAGGTCAGGAGTTCAAGACCAGTCAACATGGTGAAACCCTGTCTCTACTAAAAATCCAAAAACTAGCCAGGCATGGTGGCACACACCTGTAATCCCAGCTACTCAGGAGGCTGAGGCAGGAGAATTGCCTGAACCCAGGAGGAGGAGGTTGCAGTGAGCCGAGATCATGCCATTGCACTCCAGCCTAGGCAACAGAGCGAGACTCCATCTCAAAAAAAAGAAAAAAAGAAAAAGAAAAAAAAAGATAGAACAAGTAGGCAGAAAATCGACAAAGATATGTAGACTTGAACAATACCATCAACAACATGACCTGATTTTCTCCCATTCTGTAGGTTGCCTGTTCACTCTGATGATAGTTACTTTTGCTATACAGAGGCTCTTTAATTATACCCCATTTGTCAATTTTTGCTTTAGTTGCATTTGCTTTTGGCATTTTTATCATGAAACCTTTGCCTGTGCCTATGTCCTGAATGGTACAGAATGGGAGAAGATGTTTGCAATCTATCCGTCTGACAAAGGTCTAATATCCAGAGTCCTCAAGGAACTTAAACAAATTTACAAAGAAAAAATAAACAACCCCATTAAAAAGTGGGCAAAGGGCGTGAACAGATACTTCTCAAAAGAAGATATTCATGCAACCAACAAACATATGAAAAAAAGCTCAACATCACTGATCATTAGAGAAATGCAAATCAAAACCACAATGAGACACCATCTCATACCAGTCAGAATGGCAATTACTAAAAAGTCAAGAAACAACAGATGCTGGCAAGGTTGCAGAGAAAAAGGAACACTTTTACACTGCTGGTGGGAATATAAATTAGTTCACCATTGTGGAAAACACTGTGGCGATTCCTCAAAGATCAAGAAGCAGAAATACCATTTGACCCAGCAATCTCATTACTGGGTATATACCCAAAGGAATATAAACCATTCTATTATAAGATAAATGCACATGTATGTTCATTGCAGCACTATTCACAATAGCAAAGACATGGAATCAACCCAAATGCCCATCAATGAAAGACTGGATAAAGAAAATGTGGTACATATATACCATGGAATACTATGCAGCCATAAAAAGGAATGAGATCATGCCCTTTGCGGGGACATGAATAGAGCTGGAAGCTGTTATCCTCAGAAAACTCACACAAGAACGGAAAACCAAACAGTGCACGTTCTCACATGTAAGCGAGAGCTCAATGATGAGAACACATAGACACATCGGGGGGAACAACACACATTGTCAGGGGAGTGGGAGGAGGGAAAGCATCAGGAAGAACAGCTAATGGCTGCAGGGCTAAACACCTAGGTGACGGGATATCTGTGCAGAAAACCACCATGGCACACATTTACCTATATAACAAACCTGCACATCCTGCACATGTACCTCGGAACTTAAAAGTTGAAGAAAAAAAAAATGCAAAACAACAAAAACAGACCTGATTTACATTTATAGAAATCTCCACCCAACAGAACAGTTACAAGTGCACATGGAATATTTAACATGATAGACCATGTTGTAGGACACAAAAGAAAAAAATCTTAAAATTTTTTAAAGGATTCAAGTCACATAAGTATGATCTCAGATCACAAGGGAATTAAATTAGAGATCAATAACCAAAAAAGTCTAAAAAAATCTCCAAATATTTGGAAACTAAATAACTTGCTTCTAAATAACTTGTGGAACTAAAGATGTCAAAAAGGAAATATAAAATATTCTGAGCTAAGTGAAAATAGAAGCACAACATTTCATCCAATATAATGATAAACCAATACTGGATGGATCTAAGATCTAAAACAGATTTTAAAGGTATGCATTTCCAGGGCAAAAAGAATCTCTCAAATTAGAACATATTATTAAGGGATACTAAGTTATTGAAGATTGTATCAGGAAAAAAAGTAATAGAACATTTGCCATTAATTGTGTCTTCATTCTAGGTATTTTTATTCTGTCTGTGCTACTAATAAATCAGTTGGAAAAGAGAGAAAAAAAAAACACAATACACCAGAATTTGGGAAATGCCTCTAAAGCAGTAGTTAAGGGAGATTTACAGCACTAAATTCTGTATTAGAAAAGAAGAAAGGTCTCATATTGGTGACCTTAGTTTTCACCTTACCAAACTAAAAAATAAAAGAGCAAATTATACCCAAAGTAGCAGATGAAAGAAAATAATCAAATCAAAGTGGAAATCAATGAAATAGAAACCAGAGAAAAATCAATAAAACCAAACACTGGTTCTGTAAAATTAACAAAGATCTAACATGACCAATCAGTAAAAAAAAAAGAAGACACAAATTATTAAGATCAGTAATGAGACATTATTACGGATTTTACAGACATTAGAATAAGGGAATTTTATTGACATATACCAGTAAATTTGACAACACAGGTGAAATAGACAAATTTCTTGAAAGACACAAAGTACCCAAGCTCACTCAAGAAATAGATAGCCTGAACAGCCTTATACCTATTAAAGAAATTGACACTATAATTAAAAACCTTCCCACAAAGAAAACTCTAAGCTCAGTTAGCTTCACTGCTGAATTCTATCAAATATTTAAGAAAAAATAATACCAATTCTACATGAACTCTTCAAAAAAACTTCAGAGGAATATTTCATAATTCATCCTATGAGACAAACATTATCCTCATATCAAAAACAAAGACATTTTAAGAAAACTACAAACCAGTATCTTTCATGAACAAAGACATAAAAATTTAAAACAAAATTTTAGCAAATCTAATCCAACAATATAGTGAAAGAATAATACATTATGACCAAGGGGACTTATCCCAAGAAAGCAGGGTTAGCTTTACACTCAAAACTCAGTCACTGTAATTTATCAAATTAACAAACAAACAGAAAAACCATGCAATCATCTCAATAAACACAGAAAACGCATTTGAAAAAAACCAAGCATCTATGCCTGATAAAGACTCTCAGCAAACTAGGAGTAGAGAGGCACTACAAAAACCCCACAGCCAACATTTTATATATTTTTATATATATATAATTTTTAACATTTATTTTTATTTTATTTATTTATTTATTTTTCTGAGACAGTGTCTCACTCTATCGCCCAGACTGGAGTGCAATGGCACGATCTTGTCTCACTGCAACCTCCACCTCCCGGGTTCAAGCGATTCTCCTGCCTCAGCCTCCTGAGTAGCTGGGATTACAGGCGCCCACCACCACGCCCAGCTAATTTTTGTATTTTTAGTAGAGATCGGGTTTCACAACGCTGGCCAGGCTGATCTCGAACTCCTGACCTCATGATCCACCCGCCTTGGCCTCCCAAAGTGCTGGGATTACAGGCATGAGCCACCACACCTGGCCCACCATTATATTTAATGGTGAAAGACTGAATGTTTTCTAAGATCAGAAATGGCCGGGCGTGGTGGCTCACGCCTGTAATCCCAGCACTTTGGGAGGCCAAGGCGGGCGGATCACGAGGTCAGGAGATTGAGACCATCCTGGCTAACACAGTGAAACCCCGTCTCTATTAAAAATACAAAAAAAATTAGCCAGGCGTGGTGGTGGGCACCTGTAGTCCCAGCTAATTGGGAGGCTGAGGCAGGAGAATGGCATGAATCCAGGAGGCAGAGCTTGCAGTGAGCCAAGATCGTGCCACTGCACTCCAGCTGGGTGACAGGGCAAGACTCCGTATCAAAAAAAAAAAAAAAAAAAAGATTAGAAATGAAACATGGATAGCTGCTCACCTCATTTCTCTTCAACACTGTACTAGAAATACTATCCAAGGCAATCAGGCAAGAAAAAGGAAAAAAAAAGCATCAGATTCGAAAAGAAGTAAAACTGTCTTTATTGGCAGACAAACATTATTGTCTATGGAAAAGTGATGAAATCTACTAAGTGAGTTTAGCACTTCATAGAATATAGATTTTTAGTTTAGAATATAAAATCAATATATAAAAATCAATTACATTTCTGTATGTAAGCAACAATCAGAAATTATTTTAAAATACCACTTGCACAGTAAATTTTGTTATATGTATTTTACCATAATTTTTTTAAAAAATATCATATACAACAGCATAAAAAACTATGAACTACTTAGTGATAAATCTGACAAAAGATGGGAAAGTTCTATACACTGAAGACTAAAAAATAATACTCAGAGAAACTGTATCTCCTAAATAAATGGAGAGATGTACTTTGTTTATGGGTTGAAAGAACATCAGTATTTTGAAGATGTCAGCTCTCTCAAACTCATCTACAGATTCAATGCAATCCTATTCAAAGTCTCACCAGGCATTTTTGTAGAGATTGACAAGTTTATTCAAGGACCTGAAACAGCCAAAACAACTTGAAAAAGAAGAAATAAGTTGGAGGGCTAACACTACCTGACTGAAATAATTATTATAATTTTATGGTAATCAAAATAGCATGGTACTGGCATAAAGACAAATAGATCAGTGTATCATAATAGAGAGTCCAAAAGTAAACTCACACTTATACAAACAACTTGAGGCGTTTTTTGTTTGTTTGTTTTTTAGAAACAGGTTCTTGCTATGCTGCCCCGGCTGGACTCTAACTCCTGGGCTCAAGCAGTTTTCACCCACCCCCAACCTCAGCCACCTGAATAGCTGGGACTACAGTGTGTGCTACTGCACTCAGCTTTAACAACTGATTTTTGGCAAAAGATGAGAGGTGAGGCAATGCAATGGAGAAAAGAATAGCATTTCAACAAACAGTTCTAGAACAATTGGGACCATGTGTAAGCACAATAAAGAACTAAGTTCCATACTTCACACCACATATAAAAATTAATACAAAATGAATTATAGACATAAATGTAAAACATAAAACTACAAAACTTCTAGAAAGAAACAGAAAGAATCTTTGTGTGATCCTGGGTTAGGCAAAGATTTATTAGATACAATACCAAAAGCATGATCTATTAAAAAACAAATTGATAAACTGGACTTCATCAAAATTACAACTTTCTGCTCTTCAAAAGACACTGTGAAAAGAATGATAGAAAAAGCCACAGATTTGGAGAAAATCTTAGCAAAGTATATATTTGATAAAAGACTTAAACGGAGAATATATAAAGAATTCTCAAAACTCGATTTAAAAAAAACAGTAAAAAGCAGACAAAAGATTTAACAGATACTCTACCAAAAAGAGATATGAATGGAAACATGTACATAAAAAGATGCTCAACATTATTAGTCATTAGGCAAATACAAAATAAAACCATGATCATTATACTATCAAAATGGCTAAAATTAAGTAGACCGACCATACCAAGTGTTTGCAAAGATGTGGAAGAACTGAAAATGTCATATACTGCTGATGGGAACATAAAAAATACAACTATTTTAGAAAACAGTTTGACAGTTTCTTAAAAACATATACCTACCATATGATCTAGTCATTCCACTCCTAGATATTTACCTAAGAGAAAAGAAAATATATGTCCATACAGACTTGCATGTGAATGTTCATAGCAGCTTTATTTGTAATAGCCAAAAACTAAAAGCAGCTCAATGTCTCCCAATAGGCAAATAGGTAAATAAATTGTGGTATGTCTCTACAATGGACTACTACTAAGCAATAAAAAGGAGTTAACTATTTACACATGCAAAACATAAATGAACCTCAAAATAGTTACACTGAGTGAACGTGGCCAGATTATTTTTTAAAAGTACATATTATATAATTCCATTTACATAAAACTGTAGTAAATGCAAACTAATCTATGGCAGAAAGCAGATCAGTGGTTGCTGGGGGAGCAGAGACTACAAAGGGCTATGAGAAAACTTTTAGGGGTGATGAGTATATTCACTATCTTTAATGCAGTGATGGTTTCACAATTGTATACATGTATCAAAATCTTAAAAATAGTAAACTTTAGAGATTTACACCTTTTTGTATGTCAGTTGCAACTCAATAAATATCTTTTTAAAAAGGTAATGAAGTTGAGCTAAGGCAGTATCATAGGAGATGCACATAAGATATATTAAACAGGTAGAACCCTCAGGTGAGAGATACTCAGTTTTGTTATTTATTAAATGGGAATACAAGTAAAACCTTTTATCCTCAAGTGTCTGTTTAAAATAAATATAAAACAACTGTGATAAATGTCACTACATGGATGCTAGTTGTTTTTATTATCAGGGAAAAAAAATTATCTGAAAGAATGTAAGGGGAAAGAAAAAGCCAACTGTATGATTCTTCCAAAAAATACAGCAGCAAACAACTAATGTCTTAGGTTTTTGACTAAATGACTTGATGATTCACTTGGAAAAATAATTTTTAAATGACTAAAAGAAAATAATAAACATATCTCTCATTGGGTTTATGTAAAAGCAAAAACGGGCTGCCAACTCTTTCATATGGATCTGACTTTTGAAATGGTTTAGACAGAAGTCTGATGCCACCTGACCTCCCTGTGTTGTGTCAACAGAGAGGAGAGGTCAGCAGCTCTGCTGGGTGTTTTTTTTATTTTTTATTTTATTTTATTTTTTATTTTTTGAGATGGAGTTTTGCTCTTTTACCTAGGCGGGAGTGAAGTTGCGATCTCAGCTTACTGCAACCTCCGTCCCCTGGGTTCAAGCGATTCTCCTGCCTCAGCCTCCCGAGTACCTGGGATTATAGATGCCCACCACCACACCTGGCTAATTTTTGTATTTTTAGTAGAGACAGGGTTTCACCATGTTGGCCAGGTGGGTCTTGAACTCCTGACCTCAAGTGATCCACCCGCCTCAGCCTCTCAAAGTGCTAGGATTACAGGTGTGAGCCACCACACCCAGCCTGGATGTTCTTTCTAAAGGCTTCCTAGCTCTCCAGTACAGTAAGTCCTCAATGAATGTCATCAATGGGTTGTTGGAAACTGCAACTTTAAGCAAAACCATGTATAACAAAACCAATTTTACCAGAAGCTAACTGATATAATCAAGGGTGAAGTTCCTATGGCATATTTCTGGTCACAAAAACATCACCAAACTTACAAATAAAGACCAAAACATTTCTAATATTACACAATGAAATAAATGTCACCTGTACATACATTTAAGGAAGATTAAAACAAGTAAGATAATTATTTACCTTCTTATTTCAGTTCAAGGTTGAGAGTGGCTGGAGCCTATCCTGGGCAGCTCAGGGTGCCAGGTGGGAACCAACCCTGAATCAGATGCCATTCCATTGCAGGGCGCACACACACATACACCACATACACACACACATACTCATTCTCTCTCTCTCTCTCTCTCTCTATCTCTCTCTCTCTCCCCCTCCCTCTCTCTCTCCCTCCCTCTCTCTCTCTCCTCTCTCTCCCTCTCCCTCACTCAGACGGGACCATTTATACATGCCAATTCACCTAAAGTGCATATCTTCGAGATGTGGAAGGAAACTGATGTACCTGCAGAAAGCCCATGCAGACATGGAGAGAATGTGCAAACTCCACACAGAGACAGTGGCCCCAGTCAGGAAGCAATTTTTTATTTTCATCAGCATTATAATCAAACAAGGTTGAATGAAGTGACATTATTCAGGAACCTGCTGTACTACTCCACTGCTTCCTGCAGAGAAATTCTGTCATCCAAAGAATAGCACAGACAAAAAAGGAGATCTGTGAACTTATTTACTGTAATGTTTATTTTCTTTCTTTCTTTCTTTTTTGAGATGGAGTTTCGTTCTTGTTGCCCAGGCTGGGGTGCCGTGGCACGATCTCGGCTCACTGCAACCCCCGCTTTCCAGTTTCAAGCGATTCTCCTGCCTCAGCCTCCCGAGTAGCTGGGATTACAGGTGCTCACCACCATGCCCAGCTAATCTTTTTTGTATTTTTAGTAGAGATGGGGTTTCACCATGTTGGCCAGGCTGATCTTGAACTCCTGACCTCATGATCTGCCCACCTCAGCCTCCCAAAATCCCTCAGCTGGGATTACAGGCATGAGCCACCGTGCCTGGCCTGCAATGTTTATTTTCTACCAGGCTTTTGGAAACAAAAACTTGTAAACAACTACTGTGGCAAAGTCCACAGGCACACTAGACTACCAGGTTCTTTTGCTTTTAGCTGCAATCATATTTCATAGAATCAAAGATTGATAGTTAGGAACTCTTGATTCACAAAAATGAGGAAATAAATTATTACTTAAGAAGTATTGGTCAGGTGTGGTGGCTACCGCCTGTAACCCCAGAACTTTGGGAGACTGAGACGGGAGGATCACCTGAGGTCAGGAGTTCGAGACCAGCCTGGTCCAACATGGTGAAACCCCGTCTCCACTAAAAATACAAAAATTAGCCAAGCATGGTGGTTCACACCTGTAATCCCAGCTACTCTGGAGGCTGATGCAGGAGAATCTCTTGAACTTGAGAGGCAGAGGTTGCAGTGAACCGAGATCATTCCACTGCACTCCAACCTGGGCAACAGAGTGAGACTCCATCTCAAAAGAAAAAGAAAGAAAAAGCAAAAAAGAAATTTTCATCAGGCACAGTGGCTTATGCTTGTAATCCCAGCATTTTGGGAGGCTGAGGCAGGTGGATCACTTGAGATCAGGAGTTTGAGACCAGCCTAGCCAACATGGCAAAACCCCATCTCTATTAAAAATACAAAAATTAGCTGGATATGATGGTGCACGCTTGTAATCCCAGCTACTCGGGAGGCTGAGGCAAAAGAATCCTTGAACCCGGGAGTCAGAGGCTGCAGTGAGCCAAGATCATGACACTGCACTCCAGCCTGGGCTACAGAGTGAGACTCTGTCTCAAAAAAAGAAATATACTTTGTTTGGCAGATAGCATCATTTAAAATATAGTGTCCAGGAAAGGAAAAGAGAAGCAGTAATGATGCACTTTGGTTAGAAAAAATGAAAGCCATGCTCTAGAGGAGAATTCCCTTAGGTCAGTGCCTCCCATCATTCCTCTCTAAAAATGACACTGTTATTGTTTCCAATGGCTCAAATATGCAAACAGTAATTCTATTTCTCAAGGATTCTACAAAATCTACCCAGCCACCCTTCCTTTAAAGAACTGCCACTCCTCTAACCTCATATGATCCTGCAGGGGCTGGAAATCGCAGCTCTCTCCAAACCCTACACACACACTCCCACTATCACCACCCTATTTAAATCTGTAATCCACACTATGCCAATCTGATTCTTCTCTTGTCATATGTGACTCTTGAGCAAAGACACTTAGAAATAAAAAGTGAATAAAGCTGAGTCATATGCAAGTAGCTAATTAGAAAAGGCCAATCCCCCAGGCACGGTGGTTCACGCCTGTAACCCCAGCAGTTTGGGAGGCCGAGGTGGGTGGATAACAAGGTCAAGAGATTGAGACCATCCTGGCCAACCAACATGGTGACACCCCATCTCTACTAAAAATACAAAAATTAGTTGGGCATAGTGGCGCACGCCTCTAGTCCCAGCTGCTCAGGAGGCGAGGCAGGAGAATTGCTTGAACCTGGGAGGCGGAGGTTGCAGTGAGCTGAGATTGCGCCACCGCACTCCAGCCCAGGTGACAGAGTGAAACTCGGTCTCAAATGAAAAAAAAGAAAAGAAAGAAAAGGCCAATCCCCTAGTCTCTGCTGCTGGATTTCCTGGAGTGGCCCTCATTCTTGGTCCTTCTTCAACCCTGCTTTACCAGTTCTTCCATACTTAATTATTCAACGTTGTATAATAAAGAATTTGGCAGATCTTTGTCCTGTGTTACTAGGAGGTACCCAATGAACTTTTGGAATATTCCCAGTGATAGGAATGTCTTTATTTGGGTCCCTTGGATTACATATGAGTTCAGGCTAATAAGATGACTCAGGACGGGGGTTGGTCACTAAAAAAATCAACCACGTGACTAGAGCATTGCGGGCCCTGAGCCAGGTGATACCAATCCAACCTTTATGGAGAAAAAGGGAGCTGGAAATTAAGTTCAATCATGTGCCTAATAATTTAATCAAACTTGCCTATGTAATGAAACCCTAAGAAAAATACTGAACACCAAAGTTCAGTTGAGTTTCCTGACTGGCAAACACTCCAATGTGCTGGAAAAGGAGATGTGTCCTGATTCCACAAGGAGAGGACACAAAAGTGCCACATTCAGGCCTCTCCCAGATCTTGCCCTATAAATTTCTTCTTTTGGCTGGTTCTGATTTGTAACTTTTATAATAAAATTGTGATCATACGTATAGGGCTTTCCTGAATTCTCGGAGTAGTCCTAGTTAATTATCAAACCTGAGAAGGCCATGGTAATACATGAATTGTAGCCAGCTGGTCAGAAGTGCAGGTGACCTGGGAACAGCTTGAAATTGTGGCTGATGTCTGAAGTGAGAGTAATCTTATTGCGGGCTGTGAACTTGTGAAGTCTGTGCTAACTCTATATAATCATAATATCTATACTTCATATGGTTTCTGTGAGAAATAAATAAGTTAATATATGTAAAACATTCAGAAACAGTGCCTAGCACATGTTAAATACTATATAAATGTTAAAGTAGTTTTTCAGTTGTTGTTGTTGCTGCTGCTGTTTTTATTACTAAAGTCCAGAGTTGGCTAAGATAGAGATTAGAAAACTTTTCTGCTAAGATCTATATAACACAGAGAAAAGATTGGCTCCCAACATTAGTCAGAAAAATGTTAACAATGCTAATCACACAAATGGCACTGACACTAGCCAGCTAATGTTCTGAACACAAATGACCACTGCTGACATCTACATCATCTAGCTAAACTCAGAACAGCTAGTTTGAGCCAGTACCAGAATATTACATGCTTTTTGTAGCCCTGGAAATCATCACTCCAGAGAGATTAGGGGCCTTTCTCTGAATAATGAAGCAAATTATTGGGAGGAAGAGGACATATAAAAATTCTCACTTTTAGTCTGTCAAACCACCAAGTATAACACACACTGAGCAAATTCTTTATTTTTTTAATTATTTTTTTTTTTTTTAAGACGGAGTCTCGCTCTGTCGCCCAGGCTGGAGTGCAGTGGCACAATCTCGGCTCACTGCAAGCTCTGCCTCCCAGGTTCACGCCATTCTCCTGCCTCAGCCTCCCGAGCAGCTGGGACTACAGGTGCATGCCACCACGCCCAGCTTTTTTTGTATTTTTTCAGTAGAGACTGGGTTTCACCGTGTTAGCCAGAATGGTCTCAATCTCCTGACCTCGTGGTCCACCCACCTTGGCCTCCCAAAGTGCTGGGATTACAGGCGTGAGCCACAGCGCCCAGTCACACTGAGCAAATTCTGAAAGGGTACATATATATCATTTCTCATCTTAGCTGTGAACTACATCACTGTGCACTGAAATGCTTTTCTCCACTTGTGGTTAATGAGGACTCTCCCCTAAAAAACCTCACTCCATTGTCTTTCATTTTCCTGTAATTTAGAATACACTGGAAGTGTTCCAAATAGTTGCTAAGTCCAAAAATAAAGTCCTTACGAGAAAACTGCCTGGAGCTGTTTTCTAGCATTATGATTTAGTCCCTCTGTTTCTGCCCTCTCACTTTCCTTTCCTAGATACTTCTACGTGAGCTTTCAGAGAAGGCCAGAATGCTCTCCCTGCCATCTTTAATTCTAAGTTCCTACTTTTGAAACCCACTCTTAAAAACCAGCCACCCCGTCCTCACATTATTAGAGAAAAATAAGAAATCCAAAACTAAATGATGCTAATGGAAGATTTTTTTCCTGGTACTGCTGGTGAAGTTCTAAAGCTCATGTCACTGCTTGACCTTCATCAGTAGACAGCCTGCGTTGCTCAAGAGCTATTAAAGAAAAGCCCCCAGAAGGAACTCAGCTTCCAAAGATATCCAGGAAGCTCTCTCCCACAGCTGCTTAATTTTTCTTCTACACTGATAAAACATAGAGTTAACAGGAAGTATCAGCCTGTCCATCCCATAATCAGGATTAGAATCCAGGTCTTCCTGCTTCACATTTAATGCTCTCCCTCTACAATATAGATTACCCCTTTCAGATCTCAAACTCTATAAGCCTAAATTAAAATGTAAATAAAAATAGAAACTGCCTCATTCCTGCCAAAACTAGTCTTCTCTACCCTAGACTAATGCTTTCAACCAAGAGGGTATTGAAAAGCATCGGCTACAGAGCTGAAGTTCTAGGCCAAAGTTCTGGCTCCACTAAATGCATGATAATGACAAGTAACTTTATACAAATAGGCCTAAGGTTCCTCAAATAAAAACCAGGGATCCTGATAGTTACTTACATTTAACCCTGTTAGCATCAGAACCTGCCCTAAGAGATCCTGAGAAGAGAGATTGCTTCTAGTCTTATAATGTTATCTGTGCCCTAGCCATAATATAAATGGAGAGGAAGCTAAAGCCCTGGTTTCCCCTTCCCTGTCAAGTCTCGCACAATTAGACATGCTCTTTCACTAAGAACTCTGAAGGAAATGCTCCAGAAAAAAAAATGGTAATCATGGTTTAGCAGTTTTACACAAATCTGAAGTTTTCATTAAGCTCAACATGTGTCAGTAGAGTGGTATGACTAGTGAGGCACCAGTATCTAATCAGACTGCATTAACGGATGCACAGGATTCAGAAACAAGAAGGTGACAGTCCTGCTCAACTCTGTGATGATAAAATCACACTTGGAGGTCTGCAGCCAACTATAGGATCTAAGAAACACATTAACAAAAGTGCTTATAGGCAGGAAATCAAGATGAGAAGGAGACTGAGAAAATGTTTTCTTCAAGAAGTAGGGCTACTTAACCTGGGAAAAAAGACAGACTCTACACTAGTGCTTTCAACCAAAATGATATAGGAAAGCTTTCAATCAAGATAGTATACAAAAGGAGAGAGTCTGTCTGTACCCTCACCCAATCTTTGAATTGTCTAGGACGCAGCAGAGCTGGGACTAAGTGGGAAGCTAGAGAAGAAAGGGGCTGCCTCAAGAGACCAGCAAGCTCCCTATCTCTGGAGATGAAGCAGCAGAACCTGGAAGATTCCTATGCCAGGGTCAGGTGGGTGAGGAAGGGGGTAGGAATAGGATAGAATTCAAAAAGTATTCTAATAAAGAAAAACTCCAACTCTGGAGAACCTTCCCCCATGCCCAGCAGAGTGACTATATTCAGTCGTATTTAGTGACTGTATGTAGAATCATTTCAATAATTTGCCCTTTACTAAGCATTTTATATACATGTTCTTTTAAGGCCAAGTTGCTGCTTCTCTCTTCTCTAAACCTTCCCGCAACTAGGATTGATGACCAGGCTGCCTATTACCTTCTGATGACTTCCATGCCTTCCACAGGTCCTCCACGCTGATGAGCTTATCCTCACCATGGAAGGTGCTGTGTTTCACTGTTGGGTCATGGTAATTGAGGTCTTCCCTCAGGAACTGCAAGGGAAAAATACACAAATCACAAGAGATACCTAGTAGTCAGCCGGTCAAGATCTCCATACAGGTCACCTGCCTCTAGCTAGCCATAACACATTCCATCTACCCAACATACAAGTGTATCACATCACTCATGTATCCTTCCTTATGCACATGTCTTAGTTGCCAACTAAACTATCACTTCCTCTTTGTTACATGTCTCACTTGAAAAATATATATAAATTAGAAATTCCTTCCTCATATTTTTTAGTTATGAAAAGACAAAAATGACAGTTAACTGAAAATCAATAAGCTAAAAGGGGAAAGAAAAAGGAAGGAAGAATTTAAAATGTTTGAGTACTTGCTTATATATTAAGCAATATTCTAATTTCCACAATATTTTTTCATCAAATCTTCACAACCAATGAATTATCACTCTTAATTTATAAATGAGAACAGTAATACTCTTGAAGATAATGCCATTTGCCCCAAATTACATTAGGTTTAGACAGGTTAATTTACTGTGATGGTTGTTTGTTTGTTTGTTTGTCTTGACACAGAGTCTCGCTCGTCGCCCAGGCTGGAATGCAGTGGCGTGATTTCGGTTCAATGCAACCTCCACCTCCCAAGTTCAAGTGATTCTCTTGTCTCAGCCTCCTGAGTAGCTGGGATCACAGGCATGTGCCACCCAACCCAGCTAACTTTTTGTATTTTAGTAAAGATGGGGTTTCACCATTGCCCAGGCTGGTCTCAAACTCCTGAGCTCAGGCAATCCACCCGCCTCAGCCTCCCAAAGTGCTAGGATTACAGGCATGAGCCACTGCGCCCGGCCAACTGTGATGGTTTTAAAATATGTCCACAAATTGTTTGACAATCCTCCCATTAAAGGTGGATTTCCCTCCCCTTTAATATAGGCTGACATTAGTGACTCATCTTCTTACAAATAGAATGTAGCAGCAATGATGTTGCATGACACCAAAGTCTAGGTTAGAAAAAGCAATACAAATTTCACCTGGCTCTCTCTCTTTTGGGACACATGCCTGAGGGGCCCTGAGCCAACATGTAAGAAACCTGGCTACCCTGAAGTCACCCTGCTGGAGACATCATGTGGAAGTCTATGTAGAGATACACATGCGTGAGAAGCCCCAGCTGTTTTGAGTCTTCAAGTTCAGGAGTCAGGTATGTGAATGACTGAGACTTAGTTGATTCCAGTCCCCAGCTCTGCAATCAAATTGGATATAGAAGGAATATACCTCAACACAATAAAGGCCATATATGACAAATCCACATCTAATATATTGAACAGGGAAAAGTTGAAAGCTTTCCCTCTAAAATCTGGAACAAGACAAGGATGCCCTCATTCACCACTATTTTCAACATAGTAATGAAAGTTCTAGCCAGAGCAATTAGGCAAGAGGAAAGAAAGAAAGGAAAGGAAGGCAAGGAAAGGAAGGAAAGGAAGGAAGGGAAGGAAGGAAAGAAGGAAGGCATCCAAATTGGAAAGGAGGAAGTCAAACAGCCCCTGCAAGCAGACAACACGAGCTTATCCTTTTTTTTTTTTTTTTTAGACAGGCTCTTATTCTGTCACCCAGGCTGTAGCGCAGTGGCACAATCTCAGCTGACTGCAACCTCCGCCTCCTGGGCCTCAAGAGATCCTCCCATCTCTGCCTTTCAAGTAGCTGGGACTACAGGTGTGCATGCCACCCAACCTGGCTAATTTTTTGTATTTTTGGTAGAGATGGGATTTTACCACGTTACCTAGGCTGGTCTCAAACTCCTGATCTCAAGGGATCCACCTACGTCTGCTTCCCAAAGTGCTGGAATTACAGGTGTGAGCCACTGTGCCCAGCCAATAACATGATATTAAATCTAGAAAAACCTACAGACACCACCAAAAAACTGTTAGAACTAGTAAACAAATCTGAAAAAGAAATCAAAAAAGCAATCCCATTTACAATAGCTACAAAAAATAATAAAATACCTTCAAGAATAAATTTAACCAAGGAAGTAAAAGATCTCTACAATGAAAACTGTAAAATACTGATGAACTAAATTGAAGAAGACACAAATAAATGAAAAGATATCCCATGTACATGGGTTGGAAGAATTAATATTGTTAAAACATTCATACTACCCAAAGCAATCTACAGATTCAATGTAATCCCTATCTAAATTTCAATGACATTCTTCAGAGAAATAGAAAAAAAAAATCCTAAAATTCATATGGAACCATAAAGAACCCTGAATAGTCAAAGCCATCTTGAGCGAAAAGAATAAAGCTAGAGGAATCACACCATCTGAGTTTAAAATATTCTCCAAAACAATAGTAACCGAAACAGCATGATGTTGGCATAAAAACAGACATATAGACCAATGGAAAAGAATACAGAACACAGGAATAAAATCCACATATGTATAGCCAATTGATTTTAGACAAATGCATGAACGAACATTCAGGAAAGGACAATCTCTTCAATAAATGGTACTGGGGGCCGGGCGCGGACTCATGCCTGTAATCCCAGCACTTTGGGAGGCCAAGGCAGATGGATCGCCTGAAGTCGGGAGTTGGAGACCAGCCTGGCCAACATGGTGAAACCCCGTCTCTACTAAAAATATAAAAATTAGCCGGGCGTGGTGGCAGGCGCCTGTAATTCCAGCTACTCGGGAAGCTGAAGAAGAAGAATCACTTGAACCCAGGAGGCAAAGGTTGCAGTGAGTTGAGATCATGCCATTGACCGCAAGCCTGGGCAACACAGTGAGATTCCATCTCAAAAAAAAAAAAAGGGTACTGGGAAAACTGGCTATCTACATGCAGAAGAATAAAACTGGACCCTATCTCTTACTACTTGCAAAAGTCAACTCAAAATGGATTAAAGACTTAAATGTGGGCCAGGCATGGTGGCTCATGCCTGTAATCCCAGCACTTTGGGAGTCCAAGGCAGGTGGATTGCCTGAGCCCAGGAGTTACAGACCAGCCTGGGCAACATAGTGAGACCTTGTCTCTACAAAAAAAAAAAAAAAAAAAATATATATATATATATATATATATATATTAAAAACTATAAATGACTTAAACGTAAGACCTGAAACCATGAAACTACTAGAAGAAAACATAGGGGAAATACTTCATGATATTGGTCTGGGCAAGGATTTTTAAGACCTCCAAAGCATGGGCAACGGTCAGGCACGGTGGCTCATGCCTGTAATCCCAACACTTTGAGAGGCCAAGGTGGGAGGATCACCCGAAGTCAGGAGTTCGAGACCGGCCTGGCCAACATGGCAAAACCCCATCTCTACTAAAAATATAAAAATTAGCCGGGTGTGGTGGCGCATGCCTGTAATCCCAGTTACTTGGGAGGCTGAAGCAGGAGAATCACTTGAACCCAGGAAGCAGAGGCTGCAGTGAGCTAATATCATGCCACTGCACTCCAGCCTAGGCAACAGAGAGAGACACTGCCAAAAAAAAAAAAAAAAGCAACAACCCACAGGCAACAAAATACAAAAATAGATAAATGGGATTAAATCAAAATAAAATGGAAACAATGAAGTGAACAGACAACCTACAGAATGGGAGAAAACATCTGCAAATTATATATCTGACAAGTTAACATCTAGAATATATAAGGTACTTGAACAACTCAATAGAAAAAAAAATCAGATTAAAAAATGGGTGAAAGATCTAACTAGACATTTCTCAAAAGAAGACAAACAAGACTGAGCACAGTGGTTCATGCCTGTAATCACAGCACTTTGGGAAGCCAAAGTGGGAGGATCACTTGAGCTCAGGATTTTGAGACCAGCCTGGGCAGCATAGGAGACTCCATCTGTACAAAAAAAAAAAATTAGCCAGGTGCGGTGGTTTATGCCTGTGGTTCCAGTTATAGGCTGAAGCTGGAGTCTGAGGTCAGAGGATCCCTTGAGCCTTGGAGATCAAGGTTGTAGTGAGTTGTGATCATGCCACTGTACTGCAGCCTGGGTGACAGAGTGAGACTTTGTCTCAGAGAAAATAAAAACAAAGGCCAAAAGATATGTGAAATATACGCTCAATATCACCAAGGAGTGCAACAAGGCAAAAGATAAGAAGGTTACTTTAAAGCAAATATTTAAAGGAGGTGTGGGAGAAAGGCATGCAGAATAACTGGGAGAAGAGTATCCCAAGAATGGAGAAGGGCAGATGCAAAGTCCCTGAGGTGACAGAACATACTTAGTATGTTCAAGGAATAACAAGAAGGCCAGTATGGCTAGAGAGAAATAAGTAAGGTGGTGACTAGCAGGAGATGAACTCAAAGAAGCCACAGGGTTCCAGAATACACAGAGTCCCCTTTTTAGGCTTTTTTTTTTTTTTTTTAGACGGAGTTTCGTTCTTATTGCCCAGAGTGGAGTGCAGGGGCACAATCTTGGCTCACTGCAACCTCCACCTCCCAGATTCAAGCAATTCTCCTGCCTCAGCCTCCTGAGTAGCTGGGATTACAGGCATGCACTACCACGCCCGGCTAACTTTGTATTTTTTAATAGGGACGGGGTTTCTCCATGTTGATCAGGCTGGTCTTGAACTCCAGACCTCAGGTAATCCACCTGCCTTGGGCTCCCAAAGTGCTGGGATTACAGGCGTGAGCCACTGCACCCAGCTGCCTTTTTAGGCTATTATCAAGACTTTGATATTTCACTCTGAGATGGGAGCTGTTACAGGGATTTGAACAGAGGTATAACATGAACACATTTATATTTTTAAAACAATTTCTCTGGATACTGTGTTAAAAAGTAGACCACAAAAGGGAAAGGGCAGATACAGAGAAATTACTCAGGTGGCTGTTGCAACAATGAGAGCTAATGGTGGCTTGAAACAAGGTGGTAGCTGTGGAAGTGATGAGAATTTGTCAGAACTGGGATATATTTTACAGATCAAATCTGCTGTTCTCATGATTTTTTAGTTTTGATTAATCAAGTTCTTCAAGATATACCCTTCTTTGGTCCTCATAGGCTCCAACCTAGAACCTCTTAATCTAAGACTAGAGAGACAGTTATCACAAGCAGGCCTTGGGAGCAGAAATGCCAAAATCTCCAAGGAAGGGGATTTTTTGCCATTATCAGATAACTCATGGAAACCATCTGACATGAGATACCAGCTGCTTATAGGAAACCAACAAGAAATACACTCATTTTTATAGTCAAGTCTGATCACCGAGGTAAGTGGAGAGCAGAGAAACTCAGAAAAAAAGTACAAGGAAGATCTGCACAGGGACTCACATACAGACCCTACTGGTGCCACAAAGCACACAAAAAACAAGTAGGGTCAGAAAACAAGGTCAGAGAGAAGATGATGCCAAAAGAGGAACTGGCAAATAGAAGCTCTACCTGAAGGAAGGTACTTATGCTGAATGGGACCTCTTCAGAAAATAAAGAAATGAAGCTGCAACAATCAGGCCTTAAGAGTCAGAAAGGCAGAACTTGGTGCACTTTCAAGATGGCCAAATAGGAACAGCTCCAGTCTACAGCTCCCAGTGAGATCAACACAGAAGTCAGGTGATTTCTGCATTTCCAACTGAGGTACCTGGTTCATCTCATTGGGACTGGTTGGACAGTGGGTGCAGCCCATGGAGGGTGAGCCGAAGCAGGGCGGGGCCTCGCCTCACCCGGGAAGTGCAAGGGGTCAGGGGATTTCCCTTTCCTAGCCAAGGGAAGCCGTGAGTGACTGTACCTGGTAGAACGGTACACTCCTGCCCAAATACTGCACTTTTCCCATAGTCTTCGCAACCGGCAGACCCAGGAGATTCCCTCCTGTGCCTGCCTCAGCAGGTCCCATGCACACAGAGCCTTGCTTGCTGCTAGTGCAACAGTCTGAGATTGACCTGGGATGCTGGAGCTTGGTGGGGGGAGGGGCATCCGCCATTGCTGAGGCTTGAGTAGGCAGTTCTATGCCTACAGTGTAAATAAAGTGGCAAGGAGCTCAAACTGGGTGGAGCCCACCATAGCTCAGCAAGGCCTACTGCCTCTCTAGATTCCACCTCTGGGGGCAGGGCATATCTGAACAAAAGGCAGCAGACAGCTTCTGCAGACTTAAACGTCCCTGCCTGACAGCTCTGAAGAGAGCAGTAGTTCTACAGCACAGAGTTTGAGCTCCGATAATGGACAGACTGCCTCCTCAAGTAGGTCTCTGACCCCTGTGTAGTCTGACTGGAAGACACCTCCCAGTAGGGACCAACAGATACTTCATACAGGCGGGTGCCTCTCTGGGACAAAGATTCCAGAGGAAGGATCAGGCAGCAATATTTGCTGTTCTGCAGCCTCCACTGGTGATACCCAGGCAAACAGGGTCTGGAGTGGACCTCCAGCAACTCCAACAGATGTGCAGCTGAGGGGCCTGTTAGAAGGAAAACTAACAAACAGAAAGGAATAGCATCAACATCAACAAAAAGGACATCCACACCAAAACCCCATCGTAGGTCACCAACATCAAAGACCAAAGGTAGATAAAAACCACAAAGATGGGGAGAAACCAGAGCAGAAAGGCTGATAATTCCAAAAACCAGAATGCCCCTTCTCCTCCAAAGGAACACAACTTCTTGCCAGCAAGGGAAGAAAACTAGAAAGCAATAAAAAGCAGGGGTTGCAATCCTGGTCTCTGATAAAACAGACTTTAAACCAACAAAGATCAAAAGAGACAAAGAAGGCCATTACATAATGGTAAAGAGATCAATTCAACAAGAAGAGCTAACTATCCTAAATATATATGTACCCAATACAAGAGCACCCAGACTCATAAAGCAAGTTCTTAGAGACCTACAAAGAGACTTAGACTCCCACACAATAATAATGGGAGACTTTAACACCCCACTGTCAATATCAGACAGATAAACAAGACAGAAAATTAACAAGGATATCCAGGACATGAACTCAGCTCTGGACCAAGCAGACCTAATAGACATCTACAGAACTCTCCACCCTAAATCAACAGAATATACATTCTTCTCAGCATCACATCACACTTATTCTAAAATTGACCACATAGGTGGAAGTAAAACACTCGTCAGCAAATGTAAAAGAACAGAAATCACAACAAACTGTCTCTCAGACCACAGTGCAATCAAATTAGAACTCAGGATTAAGAGGTTCACTCAAAACCACACAACTACGTGGAAACTGAACAACCTGCTCCTGAATGACTACTGGGTAAATAACGAAATTAAGGCAGAAATAAAGATGTTCTTTGAAACCAATGAGAACAAAGACACAAAATACCAGAATCTCTGGGACACATGAAAAACAGTGTGTAGAGGGAAATTTACAGTACTAAATGCCCACAAGAGAAAGCAGGAAAGATCTAAAATCAACACCCTAACATCACAATTAAAAGAACTAGAGAAGCAAGAGCAAACAAATCGAAAAGCTAGCAGAAGACAACAAATAACTAAGATCAGAGCAGAACTGAAGCAGACAGAGACACAAAAAACCCTTCAAAAAAGATCAATGAATCCGCTAGGCGCGGTGGCTCATGCCTGTAATTCAGCACTTTGGGAGGCCAAGGCGGGTGGATCACGAGGTCAGGAGATCGAGACCATCCTGGCTAACACAGTGAAACCCCGTCTCTACTAAAAAAAATACAAAAAATTAGCCGGGCATGGTGGTGGGCACCTGTAGTCCCAGCTACTTGGGAGGCAGAGGTAGGAGAATGGCGTGAACCCGGGAGGCGGAGCTTGCAGTAAGCCAAGATCGTGCCACTGACTCCAGCCTGGGCAAAGGAGAGAGACTCTGTCTCAAAAAAAAAAAAAAAAAAATCAATGAATCCAGGGGCTGGTTTTTGAAAACATCAACAAAATAGATAGACCGCTAGCAAGACTAATAAAGAAGAAAAGAGAGAAGAATCAAACAGATGCAATAAAAAATGATAAAGGGAATATCACCACCGATCCCACAGAAATACAAACTACCATCAGAGAATACTATAGACACCTCTACACAAAGAGAATAAAATAATGTAAAATATAAAATAAATAAACTAGAAAATCTAGAAGAAACAGATACATTCCTGGACACATATCCCCTCCCAAGACTAAACCAGGAAAAAGTTGTATCTTTGAAAAGACCCATAACAGGTTCTGAAATTGAGGCAATAATTAATAGCCTACCAACGAAGAAAAGTCCAGGACCAGATGGATTCACAGCCAAATTATACCAGAGGTACAAAGAGGAGCTGGTAACATTCCTTCTGAAACTATTCCAAACAATAGAAAAAGAGGGAATCCTCCCCATCTCATTTTATGAGGCCAGCATCATCCTGATACCAAAGCCTGGCAGAGGCACAACAAGAAAAGAGTATTTTAGGCCAGTATCCCTGATGAACGTCAGTGTGAAAATCCTCAGTGAAATACTGGCAAACCAAATCCAGCCGCGCATCAAAAAGCTTACCCACCACGATCAAGCTGGCTTCATCCCTGGGATGCAAGGCTGGTTCAACATACACAGATCAATAAACGTAATCCATCACATAAACAGAACCAACGACAAAAGTCACACGATTATCTCAGTAGATGCAGAAAAAGCCTTTGACAAAATTCAACAGCCTTTCATGCTAAAAACTCTCAATAAACTAGGTATCAATGGAACATATCTCAAAATAGTAAGAGCTATTTATGACAAACCCACAGCCAATATCATACTGAATGGGCAAAAACTGGAAGCATTCCCTTTGAAAATCAGCACAAGACAAGGATGCCCTCTCTCACCACTCCTATTCAACATAGTATTGGAAGTTCTGGACAGGGCAATCAGGCAAAAGAAAGAAATAAAGGGTATTCAACTAGGAAAAGAGGAAGTCAAATTGTCTCTGTTTGCAGATGACATGGCTGTATATTTAGAAAACTCCAACGTCTCAGCCCAAAATCTCCTTAAACTGATAAGCAACTTCAGCAAAGTCTCAGGGTACACAATCAATGTGCAAAAATCACAAGCATTCCTATTCACCAAGAACAGACAAACAGAGAGCCAATCATGAGTGAACTCTCATTCACAATTACTACAAAGAGAATAAAATACCTAGGAATCCAACTTACAAGGGATGTGAAGGACGTCTTCAAGGAGAACTACAAATCACTGCTTAATGAAATAAAAGAGAACACAAACAAAGAGAAGAACATTCCATGCTCATGGATAGGAAGAATCAATATCATGAAAATGGCCACACTGCCCAAGGTAATTTATAGATTCAATGCTATCCCCATCAAACTACCACTGACTTTCTTCACAGAATTGGAAAAAAACTACTTTAAAGTTCATATGGAACCAAAAAAGAGCCCACATAGCCAAGACAATCCTAAGCCAAAAGAACAAAGCTGGAGGCATCACACTACCTGACTTCAAACAAAACTAGCATGGCTACTGGTAACCAAAACAGAGATATAGACCAATGGTACAGAACAGAGGCCTCAGAAATAACATCACACATCTACAACCATCTAATCTTTGACAAATCTGACAAAAACAAGCAATGGAGAAGGGATTCCCTATTTAATAAATGGAGCTGGGAAAACTGGCTAGCCATATGTAGAAAGCTGAAACTGGATCCCTTCCTTACTCCTTATAGAAAAATTAACTGAAGATGGATTAAAGACTTAAGTGTCAGACCTAAAACCATAAAAACCCTAGAAGAAAACCTAGGCAAACCATTCAGGACATAGGCATGGGCAAAGACTTCATGACTTACGCACCAAAAGCAATGGCAACGAAAGCCAAAATAGACAAATGGGATCTAATTAAACTAAAGAGCTTCTGCACAGCAAAAGAGACTATCAGCAGAATGAACAGGCAACCTATAGAATGGAAGAAAATTTTTGCAATCTATCCATCTGACAAAGGGCTAATATCCAGAATCTACAAAGAACTTAAACAAATTTACAACAAAAAAACAACTCCATCAAAAAGTAGGCAAAGGATATGAACAGACACTTCTCAAAAGAAGACATTTATGCAGCCAACAGACACATAAAAAAATGCTCATCATCACTCGCCATCAGAGAAATGCAAATCAAAACCACAATGAGATATCATCTCACGCCAGTTAGAATGGTGATCATTAAAAAGTCAGGAAACAACAGACGCTGGACAGGATGTGGAGAAATAGGAACGCTTTTACACTGTTGGTGGGAGTGTAAATTAGTTCAACCATTGTGGAAGACAGTGTGGCGATTCCTCAAGGATTTAGAACTAGAAATACCACTTGACCCAGCAATCCCATTACTGGGTATATACCCAAAGGATTATAAATCATGCTACTATAGACACATGCACACATATGTTTATTGTGGCACTATTCACAATAGCAAAGACTTGGAACCAACCCAAATGTCCATCAATGATAGACAGGATAAAGAAAATGTGGCACGTATACACCATGGAATACTATGCAGCCATAAAAAAGGATGAGTTCATATCCTTTGCAGGGACTTGGATGAAGTTGGAAACCATCATTCTCAGCAAAATATTGCAAGGACAGAAAACCAAACACCACATGTTCTCACTTATAAGTGAGAGTTGAACAATGAGAATATATGGACACAGAGAGGGGAGCATCATACACCGGGGCCTGCTGGAGGGTAGGGGGCTGGGGGAGGGATAGCATTAGAAGAAATACCTAATGTAAATGACAAGTTGATGGGTGCAGTAAACCAACATGGCACATGTATACCTATGTAACAAACCTGCACATTGTGCACATGTACCCTAGAACTTCAAGTATACAATAATAATTTTTTTTAAAAAAAAGAAAGAAAGGCAGAACCCATAGAAACTGGCTACTTACTTGCGGTGTGACTTTTGGGCAAGCTACTTTGCCTTTCTGAGCCTATTTTCCTCTCAAAATTAGGGTTAATAATGCCCCTCATTCGGGTATAGTAAGGATTAAATGAGACATGTTTGCAGAAGTCATAAATTGCCTTTGCATGTGTCTTTTACTGGCCTGCACTTTAAACAGCATTTTAACCAGCTGAACCTAAATTTAAAAATCAGAAAATTTTGGCCAGGAGCAGTGGCTCATGCCTGTAATCCCAGCACATTGGGAGGCTGAGGCAGGTGGATCACCTGAGGTCAGGAGTTTGAGACCAGCCAGGTCAACATGGTGAAACCCTGTCTCCACTAAAAATACAAAAATTAGCTGGGCGGGGTGGCGCATGCTTGCAATCCCAGCTACTTGGGAGGCTGAGGCAGGACAATTGCTTAAACCTGGAAGGCGGAGGTTGCAGTGAGGCAAGATCGTGCCATTGCACTCCAGCCTGGATGACAAGGCCAGACTCTGTCTCAAAAAAAAAAAAAAAAAAAAAATCAGAAAATTTCATTAAAAGTCCACCTTCTCAGGCTATCTTTTAAACAAATCAAAAGAGGTTGGGCTCCATGGCTCATGCCTTAAATCCTAGCACTTTGGGAGGCCGAGGTGGGAGAAAATTGCTTGAGCCCAGCAGTTCAAGACTAGTGTGGGCAACATAGTGAAACCCCATCTCTACAAAAAATTTTAAAATTAGCCACATGTGGTGGTGTGCGCTTGTGGTCCCAACTACTTGGGAGGCTGAGGTGGGAGGATTACTTGAACCCAAGAGGTTAAGGCTGCAGTGAGCCATGATCGTACCACTACACTCCAGCCTGGGAAACAGAGCAAGACCCTGTCTCAAAAAAATAAAAAATAAAAATGTCTAGCCACAGTAAGCTCCAATGACTTTAGAATTTTATACAGGAGTGGCTTAAGGACTAACAATTTAATTGGAAAAGGAGAGTGATAGCTAAGGGACTTGTCATGAGGTTGCATTTGCATAGCAAGCACACTATTTTTATGAAGATTGTTCATTACAAATTAATTTTATTTTTTATTATTATTATTTTGAGATGGAGTCTCACTCTGTCCACCCGAGCTGGAGTACAGTGGCATGATCTCAGCTCACTGTAACCTCTGACCCCCGGGTTCAAGCAATTCTTCTGCCTCAGCCTCCTGAGTAGCTGGGATTACAGGCACCCACCATCATGCTAATTTTTGTGTTTTTAGTGGAGGCAGGGTTTCACCATGTTGGCCAGGCAGGTCTCAAACCCCTGATCTCAAGTGATCTGCCTGCCTCGGCCTCCCAAAGTGCTGGGATTACAGGCATGATCCACCACACCCGGCCACAAATTAATATTAAAATGCAACTTTTTATGAAGATGTTTTTATTAACTTTTACTTAAACCTAAGGAAAAAATCAATTGTCCATATCAAAGAATAAATATATACAGCAGCTCCTCAAATAATACCATTTATTTCAAGTCATTTCTTTATAATGTTGATGAAAAAAATAAATCAATTCCCAGCTGGGGCTACTGTCTGTGTGAAGTTTCCATGCTCTCCCCATGTGTGCATGGGTTTTCTCTGTGTTCTCTGATTTCCTCCCACGTCCCAAACATGTGCATTTTAGGTGAACGGGCATGTCTCCATGGTCCTAGCCTGAGTGAGTGTGGGTGTGTGTGTGGGTATGCTCTGCAATGGAATGGTGTCCTGTCCAGAGTTGGTGCCCACCTTGCACCCTGAGCTGCTAGGATAAGCTCTGGACACTCTAACCCTGCACTGAAATAAGTAGGTAAATAATTATCTTACTTGTTTTTATTAATCTTTCTTAAATGTACATATAGCTCACATTTATTTCAGTGTTTCATATTGTAAGTGTTTTGGTCTATATTTGTAAGTTTGGTGATGTTTTTGTGACCAGAAATATGACATAGGAACTTAACTCTTGTTTATATCAATTAGCCTCTGGTAAAATTGTCATCTCACTTATGACATATGATGGGGATACATTCTAAGAAATGCATCACTGTGTCAACATCATAGAGTGTGCTAGATGTGTATAGCCTACTACATACCTAGGTTATATGAAATAGCCTATTGCTCCTAGGCTACAAACCCATACAACATGTTACTGTACTGAATATTGTAGGGAGTTGTAATACAGTAGTATTTGTGTATCTAAACATATCTAAACATAAAAAAGATATTGTAAAATATGATATTACAATCTTATGGAACCACATTGTATATGTGGCCCATTGTTGACTGAATGCCCTTATGTGGCATATGACTATATATAAAATATATTTATATATGTATAATTTATATTATATATATGTATGAATATATATATGTTATACAATTTGGGGTATCATAAAGGTCGGGAAGTTGGTGCTAAAGGAGCTAATGGAGGCCTCAATCCCCTATCTCTTAGAACTGCTCTTGGATTACATAACTACATGGCAACAATCAGCCAGAGCTATTCCTTCCGAAGAGGTGTGTGCTCTCCATTTTCCCACAGCTCTCACCATTCACAGACTTATGCATATGCATTTATACAGCCCACATTACTCAGTTACAATGCCCTCTGGTCCCTCAGGGGTATAGTTTGTAATTCCTATTGTACACTAAAGTACTATGAGTTTGAAAGCACAATTCAGATATTAATTGAGATTATTATTAGAAGGAGAGTGAGATAAGGAGAGGAAAGTAACAGAAAAAGATTATTGATCAAAGGTGGCCTCTTCTGTGCTCCCATAATGCCTGTGAATACCTTTATCAGTCTTATTAGATGTCTATCTCCCCTGCCAAACCATATACTCCCAACAGAAGTTCCCAGTTACCCAGCCATAAGCATAGCACCCAAGAATATAATACTGAGTATATTGACATCAAATATACTTTGATGTCCAGTATACTTGAAGTAGGCATTACCACATCTTACTCTGAACACTGTCCCACATCCAGCTAATAGCTAACGTCTGATTTAAGACAAAGTTTAAAAGTAACAAAAGGTAATAACAAAGCTAAAGAGGCAGCTTTTGGATCCCACTAAAGGGATTTACTATTTCACACTTAGATCAAGCAGCTCTTCTCTCAGGAAGACGTAAGGAGGCTCCCCAAGAGTCCTGCCTTACCATGGAGAATGTAGCATTGGCTAGAACTATACAGCTCAATAGCTCTCCAAAGAGCCAAGGCACCAGCTGTCAGTGAGTATATTTAGTTCCATGCGCCCAGAAAACTGATCTCCCAGGAGGTGGCACAAGGCATAAACCCATCCCAAGTGTTAAGCAGTAGTGAAGTAGTGAGAGTGGGAGCAGAGAAGAGGGGAGACATCTCTCTATAATACAAAACAGGCCCAGCCAGCTTGATTCACCAGAGAACAGAATTCACTGACATAAAGCCAGAAGAAGAGCAGCACACCTTTGGGTACAGCAATCTGGATGGCTTTCCTGGGATCTTCCTTAGAATCAATAACTCTTCTCTCCCCTTTCCAACCTCGTTCCCTAATACTTACCTTCCACATTTCCCAAACCAAATCGTACCACCTCCATTCCCACTTTCTCTGCTGCTCTCCAACCTCCCCCACTCACCAGCCCACAAGATTTGGAACCCTACATTAGTCCATTCTTACACTGCTATAAAGAAATACCTGTGGCCAGGCACAGTGGCTCACACCTGTAATCCCAGCACTTTGGGAGCCAGATGTGGGCAGATCACTTGAAGTCAGGAATTCAAGACCAGCTTGGCCAACATGGTGAAACCCCATCTCTACTAAAAACATAAAAAATAGCTGGCATCATGGCTTGTGCCTGTAGTCCCAGCTACCTGGGAGGCTGAGGCAAGAGAATCGCTTGAATACAGGAAACAGAGGTTGCAGTGAGCCGAGATTGTGCCACTGCACTCCAGCCTGGGTGACGGTGTGAGACTCCACCAAAAAAAAAATTTAAAAAGGAAGAAAAAAAGAAATACCTGAGACTGGGTAATTTATAAGGAAAAGAGGTTTAATTGGCTCACAGTTCTACAGGCTGTACAGGAAGCATAGCAGCTCCTGCTTCTGGAGAGGCCTTGGGAAACTTACAATCAAGGTAGAAGGTGAAAGCGAAACAGACACACTTTACACAGCCAGAGCAGGAGGAAGAGAGAGCGAGGGGGCAGGTGCTACCACACTTTTAAAGGACCAGATCTCATGAGAACTCACTCACTATACAACACTAAGAGGGGATGGTGCTAAATGATTCATGAGAACACCACCCCGATAATCCAATCACTCCTACCAGGCCCCATCTCCAGCACTGGGGATTACAATTCAACATGAGATTTGGTAGGTACAGAGAACCAAGCCATATCAAACCCATAAGTCACATGTTCCAGATCTCAAAAGTTTACCAACTCTTATTCACCTCTTGAACATCTAGCAAGGAATCATACCATATTTCAGGTACAATAGCTCTAAATGTCATTTACAGAGTTCTAGGACATGGATGTTTCATGGGTGAAATATCTGTCTCCGCTGAGATCAGAAGTTGTTGCTCATGGGCAGGGATAGGGCAGTCATTTCTCACTTATCTTTGTACATCTAGTCTCTTTTCTGTCAGTCTATCTACCATATTGGACACCAGAACGATCTTAAAGTAAATATCTATCCCAATTCCCCTACTTAACATCTCATGGCTCCCCATTACCTACAAGATAAAGCCTTAGCTTCTTGGCCTGACATTCAAGGCCTTTTACAATATTAACTTCCTAGGGACCTTCCTGGCCACTCTCCCTCCCTACCAGACACCTTACACACCAGATATTGGTCAGAAAACTATGTCCATAAGCCAAATCCAGTTTGCTGTTTGTTGGTTTTGAAACTGAGTCTCCCTCTATTGCCCATGCTGAAGTGCAGTGGCGTGAACATGGCTCACTGCAGCCTCCTGGGCTTAAACAATCCTCCTGCCTCAGCCTCCCGAGTAGCTTGGACTACAAGCACAGGGGCTAATTTTTTCTTTATTTTTTGTAGAGACAGAGTCTTACCATATTGTCCAGGCTGGTCTTAAACTCATAGACTCAAGCAATCCTCCTGCCTTAGCTTCCCAAAGTGATGGGATTACAGACATAAGCCACCATGCCCAGCCAGTTTTCATAAAGTTTTACTGAAACATAGCCAGGCTCATGCACTGATGTATATTTTCTGTGGCTGCTTTCATGCTACAAAGGCAGAGTTGAGTATTTGTAACAGAGACTCTATGGCTATCAAAGTCTAAAATAATTACTATCTAATCCTTTACAGAAAAAGTTGCCTGCTCTAGACACATCAAGCCATTTCCTGCTCCTTGACCAAACCATGATCTTTTATACCCCCAAGATTTTGCACAAGGTGCTCCATTTAAAATGCTTTCTCCCACTCTTTGTCTATTAAAGAAAAAGTCACTGCCTTCTGTGAAGTTTTCTAGATCTCTCCCATGTGAGTTCATTGCCCTATCCTATTTGTTCCCATAGTTCTCAGGGTATATATACATCAATGACAGTACTTATCCCAATATTCTACAATTACTATTTAATTATCCCCCTCTTACTCTCCCTAAGCAACTCAAAAATAGAGACTATATTTTATTTATCATTTATTCTTCACCCAGCATCTTGCAAATTTTCTGCAATACATAAATGAATAATTAATTTAGCTCCATAAACCCATCTCCAAGCCTAGGGTCTGGCACAGAGCAGGGTGTGTGGTTATTAAATAACTAAAGGAGTGTCTCTGGAGTTTGTCCTGTAACATGTAGCAGAGAGCTTAGCTTACAATAGCTAGTCAAGACATAATTGTCTATTGAATAGAAGAAAGAAAAAGGTCCCCAAATTGTCAGCCTATCTAAAACAAAGATATTTAGCCAGGAGCCAGAGAGTTACACTAGCTTGGATTCAATGTAGCATGATACTTTAGAGTTTGATTCTAGACCCCATGGCCTGGGTTTGAATCCTCGTTCCACCACTTAGTTTCAGTGTGTAACTTGAATCATTTGTAAAATGAAGATAGTAGCACAAAAACCTAACAACCCTCATGTTGAGGGAAGCATAAATGAGTAAATTCAACTAAATACCTTAGAATAGTGCCTGGCACAAAAATAAGCTCTCCTGTTTGTGTGTGTGTGTGTGTGTATGTAATATGTTTTAAGAAGGATTAAAGATACTAAGAATGTACAATCCTAGGGCCCACTATTACAGTGATACATGATCCCCCATATGTAAGGAAGACCTACAGAGGGGATAGAAAATGAATATTTTCTGAGTGCTTGCTATATAAAGTCCATGTGTCAAGAGGTCAGAAATGGAGACAGTAAAGACAAGACATTGTAGTCTACTAACCTCTAAGGTCCTTTCTGTTCTACTCTATGATTCTTTGAAAGCTTTTAAAGCTTTAACTCCATTTAAAATCAAAACTTTACAACTTTATGCAAGACCCTCCCTCTTCTATGGGCTGGCCTTCCTCAATGCATCAATTGCCACTTCCTCCCATTCCCAATGATAATGAATTCCCAATTCCCAATGATAATGAATTACTTAAAACTCTCTGAAAGTACCAGGCTTTTTACCAGTACAATATCTTTGTACATGCTATTCCCTCACTTAAAACATTCTCCTTATCACTCCTAGTCATCTGTTGAGATCCAGATTATGTGTCAGTGACTGTAACATGGGAAAAGCTGACTTAGGGCATCCTCTTCTGCAACTGTATCACAGTGTTCACTCTTAAAATTTGATTTATTTTTTTTTTACAGACAGGGTTTTGATATATTGCTAAGGCTGGTCTTGAATTCTGGGCTCAAGAAATTCTCCCACCTCAGCCTCCCAAGTAGCTGGTACTACAAGTGCAAGCCATTGTGCCTCACCGTATCCACTTAATAAATTATAGTGTCCTTATCTGTTTTATGGCTATCTCCACCACTAGGGGAACTTCTTCAAAGGCAGCAACATTACCTTTCCTTTTACTCCTTTATTGCCAGCACCTGGCACATACACAGATACAGAGAATCCCTCTGAGGTCAATGAGAAAGCTCAGTGCTTGTCATGGAATCATCATTGATGCCTCACTAAAACACTGGGCACATGACACAGGTCAAATCCTAGAGGCAGCATTAAAAGTTTCAGCTTGCCAGGTACCTGGTCAGAATGGCAAATACAGGGAAACTCTAACATCTCCAGTCTTACAAACTGTCAGAACCAAAGTATCCAAGTAGCCAAGGACTACTGTCTGGGGAACCTTTGTTTTATGAAAGGAGGACAGAAATAGATCACTAATTAGAAAATATTTCCCCAAAGGGAAGAGGTTATCTTCTTAATTGGGGTCAATACTGCCACATTTATATAGGATGAATGCACAGCACTGGAGAAAATGCATTATGAGAAAGGACAGTTACAAAATTGATGGGTTAGAAGGGACTTCTAGTTTGACAGCATGAGAAGCTCCACAGACCCACTCTCCAGTAAAACTAGTGAAACTTATTTTTCAAAAGCAACCATTTAAAGTTTCTGGAAATGGTCTTAAAGGCACACAGCCAATGAAGAAACATATGCTCAAGAAAATCTAAGAACAGCGAGAGTCCACAATATTTAACCTGTTCCCTGCCTTGCCTCTCCCAACTCAAGGACACAGAAACTCCACTCCACGCTGAGGCAGCTAAAAACACAGACCTTCTCTCTCAAGCTCCCTGTTGAAGGGTTAGCTGCCTGGAATGTTCTGAGCAGGATATTAGCATTTCTGATCCTTCCCCCAGCTACATGTTACTGAGGCTAAGTTGTAAGTGAGTGCAGCTAAAAGGTGGGCCTCTTTTGTCCCGTTTAACCCCTACTCATATGACGGGAGCTTTACCTTGGATGCAGTGCCACTGAGAATACTGGAGCCACAACTGGCATTGCCCTGGCTCATAAGATTGTTATTACACTCTGGGAGAGGCAAATCAAAAAGATCTGAGGCTACTGCCACCCCTCCACCAAGTCCTCAGCTCCTAAAGTGGTGGTGTCACTCAGAAGCATGTCATTGTCCCCAACCCCAGCTCCAGAACCATGACTCAAAGATTTTGCCTGGCAGAGGAAGCAGGCTATAAAACAAAGAGCTCTGAATCTCTTCCCAGGGAAAATGACCTCATCTGCAACAGAGTGTAGAGAAGTTCAAGACTAAGGGTAGGATACTCTCAAAAAAGTAGAAGTTGTGGTGAAAGGAAAAGATTAGTAGATTCATTGGAGATACAGGATAAACTGTAGACTAGAGAATTTGCTGGAGATAACTAGGGAAAAAGACAGCTGGGAGGAGTCTCTTGGGGTAAGAACAAATTTCATCAGCCTGGGCAACATAGGGAGACCCCATCTTTACAAAAAAATTTAAAAATTAGCCAGGCCACCTGCACATCCTGCACATATATACCAGAACTTAAAAAAAAAAAAAAAAAGCCAGGTGCAGTGGCACACACCTGTGGTCCCAATTACTCACGAGGCTGAGGTAGGAGGATCAATGGAGTCCAGGAGTTTGAGGCTGCAGTGAGCCATCATTATGCCACTGCACTTTAGCCCGGGTGAAAGACTGGGACTCTATCTCCAAAAACAAACCAACAAAGAACAAATTTCAAACAATGACCTCAGGAACTTTCCCTTCAAAGGAACCCTAATGTAATTGGATTAGTCTAGGAAGCAATTTATGCCTCAGGGCATTGTTGAAAAGAGCAGAGCAATCAGATGGCAATTAGTGAACCCAAAAAGCTGGGTGTGGCCAGGGAAAGAGACAAAGTTCTGCCCAAACCATTATCATCCAAATATGACTGTGGGCATACCAAAGTCCTCTGAGGAGCAACATCAGAGGATTTACACTGTGGGAGGAGGGGGATCAACCACTTAAACAATCTAGCCAGTCATTAAATAAATAAACAAGCAACTAATCATAAGCCCCAGAGGAATCAGACAAGTACCCAAAGTTGCTACAATATATTATCAAAAATGTTCAGCTTCAAATAAACAAACAAAAAACAAAACAAAAAAAAAACCAAAGAAACAGGAAAGTGTTACCCACATACCAGAAAAAAAGGAGGCAACAGAAACTCTCAGTAAGAGGGACCAGATGTCAGATTTAACAGAAAAAGACTACAAGTTAGCCATTATAAATATGTCCAAAGACAAAAAAAAAAAAAAGAAAATCATGATCTTTAAAGAGGTAAAGGAATGCATGATGTCAATGTTGCATTAAATAAAGAATGTCAATAAAGAGAAATTATTGTTTTAAAAAAGAACCAAATGGATGTTCTGGAGTTGAAAAGTACAGTAACTGAAGTGGATTAGGAGAGGGGCTAAATAGTAGATCTGAACTGGCAGAAGAAAGAATAAGCACACTTCCAGAGAGACTGATAAGAGATTATACAATCCTAAAAACATAGAGAAAAAGGAATGAAGAAAAATGAACTGAGCCTCAGAGAAATGTAGAACACCATTAATCACACCAATGTATGTATAATACGAATAGCAGAAAGGGAAGATAAAGAAAAAGGAGCAGGAAGACTCACACCTGTGAGAGGCCAAGGTGAGTGGACTGCTTGAGGCCAGGAGTTAAAGACCAGCCTGGACAACATGGCAAAACCACATCTCTACTAATGTAGGTGTGGTGGTATATGCCTGTGATCCCAGCTACTTGGGGGGGGCTGAGACACGAGAATCGCTTGAACCCAGGAGGAAGAGGTTGGAGTGAGCTTAGATTGTGCCACTGTACTCCAGCCTGGGTGACAGAGTGAGACTATGTCTCAAAAAAAAAAAAAAGAAAAGAAAGAAAGAAAGAAAAAGGAGAAGGAAAAATATTCAAAGAAATAATGGCTGAAAAACCTCCCAAAGTGTTTTTAAAAACATTAATCTACCCATAACGAAAATCTAATAAACTCCAAATATGATAAATGCAAAGAGATCCACAAATAGACACATTAAGTAAAATGCTAAAAGTCAAAAGCAGTGAGAAAACTCTGAAAGCAGCAAGAGAAAAATGACTCATCACACACATGTGAACCCCAGTAAGATTAACAGTTAACTTCTCACCAAAAATAATGGATGCCAGAAGACAAAGGGATAACATAGTCAAAGGGCTCACTGAAGTGAGGGGGATGTCAACCAAGAATTGTATATCCGGCAAAACTCTCGTGAAAAAATGAAGGTAAAAAATAAAGACAATTCCGGAATAAAAAAACACTGAGAAAATTCATTGCTAACTGACATACCTTACAAAAAAATACTAAAGGAAGCTCTTGAGGCTAGTAAGTGACCCCAGATAGTACTTTGAATCTGTACAAAAAAGTACCAACACTGAGCCAGGTACTGTTCTAGGTACTGGAGATATAGCAGTGAAAAAAGCAGATCCCTTTCCCTTATAAACTTTATATTACAGGCAATAAATAATAAAACAATAAGTGATTAAATAATAAAATCCAGATGATAAGTTCTTAAAAATTATTTTAAAAAGTGATTCATAATGAAGATCTAGGTGCCAGGAATGGCGTAGAGGTGCAGATTTCATTATTAAATAGGGTGGTCTGAGAAAGGTCTCTTTGATAAGGTGAAGTATGACAAATGACAAAGAATATTTGGGGGGAGTTTTGTTTTGTTTTTTTGTTTTTTTGAGACAGAGTGTCCCTCCATCGCCCAGGCTGGAGTTCAGTGGCACAATCTCTGCTTACCACAACCTCCACCTCCTTGGTTCAAGCATTTCTCCTGCCTCAGCCTGTCGAGTAGCTGGGACTACAGGCATATGCCACCACGCCCGGCTAATTTTGTATTTTTAGTAGAGACAGGGTTTTACCATGTTGGCCAGGCTGGTCTCAAACTCCTGACCTCAAGTGATCTGCCTGCCTCGGCCTCCCAAAGTGCTGGGATTACAGGCGTGAACCATCATGCCCAGCCACAAAGTACATTTCATATGGAAATATGAGGGCATAAACTAAATATCTAAGGAAACGATAGTCCAGGCAGGGGCAAGAGCTAGAACCAAGGCCCTAAAGCAGGGATACAAAAGAGTATGAAGGAACACCAAAGAGTGTGGCTACAGTGAGTCACAAGGGGAATATAAGTCAGAGAGGAGATCAGAGTAAGTGGGGACCAGATCACAGAGGGCCTTGCTAACTTTTGTGGAGACTGTGGCTTTCACATCAAACAAAAAATGAAGTTATCACAAGTTTTGAGCAGAGCAAAATGATCTGGTTTACGTTTTTTTGTTTTGTTTTGTTTTGTTTTTCGAAAAAGCTCTTTGGCTGCTACACTGAGAGTAAATGTAGATAAGGCTATCTGCTCGGAGACTACTGAGCCTTGGTGCCTGCAGTGGAATGATAGTGAGAAATGATTCTATTTTGGATATATTTTAAAGGGAGAACCCACAGGATTTACCAATAGATGTGGAGTTGACAAAATTATGAATTATTTAGAATATTTTTTGCCCAGGCAATTGAAACAATGGACTTGTCTTCAACTGAGATGAGGAAGGCAGTGTATACAGCAGGTTTTGGATGAGATAATATTTAGAATCCAGCTTGGTGCACATTAAGCTTCAGATGCCTTTAAAACTCTTAGAAGAAAACACAGGGGTAAGTCATCACAACCTTGGATTTGACAATGGTTTCTTAGACATGACCTCAAAAGCATGAGCAGCAACAACAGCAAAAAAATAAATAAACTGGACTTCATCAAAATTAAAAACTTCTGTGCTTCAAAGGACATGATCAAGAAAGTAAAAAAGCAACCCACAGAATGGGAGAAAATATTTTCAAATCACATATCTCATAAGGGATTTGTATCTAAAATATATAAAGAACTTTAACAACTCAATACCAAAAAGACAACCCAATTTAAAAATGAGCAAAGGTTTTTAATTTTATTTAAAAAATTTTTTGAGACAGAGTCTCACTCTGTCACCCAGGCTAAAGTGCAGTGGCCCAATCTCAGCTCACTGCAACCCCCGCATCCTGGGTTCAAGCCATTCTCATGTCTCAGCCTCCTGAGTAGCTGGGATTATAGGCACACACCACCATGCCTAGCTAATTTTTGTATTTTTTTGTAGAGACCAAGTTTTGCCACGTTGGCCCAGCTGGTCTCAAACTGCTGGCTTCAAGCAATCCGCCTGCCACCCAAAGCACTGGGATTACAGGTGTGAGCCACCGTACCAGGACACAAAGTTATTATTAAAAACTAAAAAAAAAAAAAAAAAAAAAAAAAAAGATGTTGGTAAGGCTGCAGAGAAAAGAGAACACTTATATACAGTTGATGGAAATGTAAATAGTCCAGCCACTGTGGAAAGCAGTTTGGAGATTTCTAAGAGTACTAAAAATAGAACTACCATTCGATCCAGCAATTCCATTACTGTATACATACCCAAAGGAAAATAAATTATTCTACTAAAAAGATATGTGCACTTATATGTTCACTGCAGCACTATTCACAATAGTAAAGACATGAAATCAACCTAGATGCCATTAATTAATGTGGTACAGGCCAGGCACTTTGGGAGGCCAAGGTGGGAAGAGAGCTTGAGCCCAGGAGTTCAAGACCAGCCTGGGCAACATGGCAAAACCCTGTATCCACAAAACAGTACAAAGAAATTAGCCAGGCAGTGGTGCATGCCTGTAGCTCCAGCTACTCAGAAGCTGAGGTGGGAGGATCACTTGAACCCAGGAGACTGAGGCTGCAATGAGCCAGAATCATGCCACTGCACTCCAGCCTGGGTTACAGAGCAAGACTCTGACTCAAAAAAAAAAAAAAAAAAAAAGAAAGAAAATGTGGTACATATTGACCATGAAAAGCAATGAAAATCCTTTGCAGCAACATGAATGCAGCCGGATGCCATTATCTTAAGTGAATTAGTGCAGACACAGAAAACCAGATATTGTATGTTCTCACTTACAAGTGGGAGCTAAATCTTGGGTACACATAAACACAAAGATGTGAACAATAGATACTGGGGCCTCCAAAAGGAGTGGGGATAGGGAGAAGGACTGAAAAAATTTCCATTGGATGCTACGGTCACTATCTGCATAAGAAAATCAATAGAAGCCCAAACCTCAGTATCACGCAATATACCCTTGTAACAAACCTGCACATGTACCCCATGAATATAAAATTAAGATGGAAATTTTAAAAAATAATATTAAAAAAATAAATTAGCAAAGGATCTGAGAAAATATTTCTCTAAAGAAGATATACAAATAACCATTAAGCACATGAAAAGATGTTCAATACCGTTAGTCATCAGAGAAATGTAAATCAAAATCATAATGAGATATTACTTTATACCAACTAGGATGACTATAATCAAAAAGTCAGACAATAACAAGTGTTGATGAGCATGTGCAGAGATCAGATCCCTCACACACTGCTGGCAGGAATGTAAAAATGGTTTAGCCACTTGAACCATTTTTATATGGAAAATACTCTGGCAGTTCCTAAAACAGGTAAACACAGTTACCATATGACCCAGCAATTCTATTCATATGTATGTACCCAAGAGAAATAAAAGTATACATCCAAACAAAACATAAAACACATGTCCACACAAAAACTTACACATGTCTATAGCAGCAGTATTCATAATAGCCAAAAGGTGAAACAAACCAGATGTCTATAAATTGATGAATGGCTAAACAAAACTGGTATGTGCATGCAATAGAATATTATTTGGCCATGAAAAGAAATAAAATACAGATATATATACATGAACATGTACAGGCAGTACTGATACAACATGAATGCACCTTGAAAACACGCTAAGTGAAAAAAGCCAGTTACAATGGACCACATATTATATGACTGTATTTACATGAAATGTCCATAATAGGCAAATTACAGAAAGAGAAAGTACATGCGTGGTTGCTTAGGGCTGGGGGAAATGAGGGGAGAGAACAATAGCTAATGTGTATGTGGTTTATTTTTGAGGTGACAAAAATGTTTTTAAATTGACTGAGGTGATAGTTGCACATATCTGTGAATATACTAAAACCCATTGAATTGTATACTATATGGGAGAACTGCACAGTATGTGAATTCTTCCTCCAAGAAGCTGTTTTTTTTTTTTTTTAAATTGATAGGTTACACTAGGCCAGATAAACTTTTTCTGTAAAGAGCCAGACAGTAAATATTTTATGCTTGGTGGTCGCAACTACTCAACTCTGCTGTTCTTGCGTAAAAGCAGCAACAGACAATATGTAAACAAATGAGAGTGGCTGTATGCCAATAAAACTTTACGGACTCTGAAATTTCAATTTCATATAAATTTCACATCTTGAAATTCTTCTTTAGTTTTCCCCCTAAACTATTTTAAAATGTAAAAATCAGGGTTCTCCCATCCCCTTGCTGTGGGTCTCAGCAGCCGGGCGGCGGGAGGAGCGGCAGTGACCAGGCAGCCCAGCTTCGCCAAGCCCAGCTTCGCTGAGGCTCTCCCTGCCCCACGGCTCGCAGACATCCCGCAGGCGCCCTCCACGCCGCCAGGATGACTAAGAGGAAGGTCAGCTCCGCCAAAGGGGCCGCCAAGGAAGAGCCCGAGAGAAGATAGGCGCGGTTGTCTGCTAAACCTGCTCCTGCAAAAGTGGAAGCGAAGCAGAAAAAGGTAGCAGCAAAGGATAAATCTTCAGACAAAAAAGTGCAAACAAAAGGGAAAACGGGAGCAAAGAGAAAACAGGCCAAAGTGGCTAACCAAGAAACTAAAGAACATTCGCCTGCAGAAAACAGGGAAAAGAAAACTGAGTCCAGCCTCTGATGAAGCAGGAGAGAAAGAAACGAAGTCTGATTAATACCACACATCATGTGTTATCAGTGGTCCCTGTCTCCCTTCTTTTACAATCCAGAGGAATATTTTTATCAACTATTTTGTAAATACAAGTTTTTTAGTAGTTCTAGAAACATTTTTTAGAAGGAGGGAATCCCACCTCATCCCAATTTTTAAGTGTAAATGCTTTAAGAGGTGCAATCATTCACTGGTTGTTTATTTTTTGGTACAACCAGAAAATAGTGTGGGATATTGAATTAAGGGAGGCTTTAACTATCTTTGGTGTCAGCTTAACACTCGATAGATGGGGGGTTAGTTTTTATATCCTATAATACAATGAATATTAAATGACAATATGGAGTCAGTCCTGCATTTAATGTCTTGAACATTTTAAATTACTTCTATGTTGTTTTTTGGTAGATTTGTTTCCTAAAGAAAACCACTCCTTGATCATGGCTCTCCCTGTCAGAACTGTGTGTACTTTGTAACATCTTTGGTTGTGGTAGTCCTGTTTTCCTAATAACTTGGTTACTGTGCTGTGAAAGATTAAAAATTTGAATATGTAGTGTACATGCTATTCAGTTGTGAATTGGTGGGACGTATGTAACAGCTTATCAACATGTGAGGATGCCGGTACTTGATAGCCTCTTAAGGACAATTTGCTTCCAAATTCTAAGCTGGAAAGTCACTGGAATAACTTTTAAAAAAGAATTACAATACATGGCTTTTTAGATTTTCGGTATGTATATTAATAATCGTGTACAAATTGAAATGTCTGTACTGATCCTCAACCAATAAAATCTCAATTATGAAAGAAAAAAATTTAAAAATCATTTTTAGTTTGCAGGCTATACAAAAAAACAGTTTGCTAATCCCTGGACTAGATATAATAAATCCACCCTCTGCTCTGGCTTCAGGTGCTAGGGAAATCTCTCTCCCTGACAATCCCCACGAACAAAAGGCAACTTCAATTCCACGCTCAGTTTTCCCTCATGCTACCATCCCTATACACGGCTTTCCAACACCCTGAAAGGATCACAAACCCAGCCAAACACTCAACAGCAGGAAAACCTCTAGGACTCCATTTCCAAAATAGAACACCCACTTCAACTGACTTGGCAAAAAGAGTTAGAGCTCACCATGTGTTTCTTATAAATGACACTCACCTTTGGGCAGTAGTATGGGAAGAAGCTTAGGACAAAGAATATAAGAATAAAACGAACTCATGCCTCTCCCAAGAAGCTTCTGGCATCTAATCAACTCTAAGAGGGAGGATTTAGGCTTATGCGTCAATGAGCAATACAAAATATATATACACACTGTGTGTGTGTGTGTGTGTGTGTGTGTGTCCTTAAGGACAAAATATCCTATTAGAGTACTGTACTACACAAGAGAAGGCAGAAGAATAGTGCAGGCATTAGGAGTTCCAGAAGACTTTGTTAAGCAGCATTTGTTCTTTCATTTGCCTAACCAATTATTTACTGAATAGTTACTATGTGACAGGTCTTGTGTTGAGATCCAAGGACACACAGATTAATCAGACATATTGAAAGCATCTGGGTGAGACAGATATATAGAAGAGAGTCTGTCCTTGAAGGAAAGAACCACTGTTCTATGTGGAGGAAAGTGTTATCACTCAATCCCAAAGACAGAGCCCAGCAACTTTCTCTCCAGCCCCATACTGCCTGAGACTGCACAAAGTTTTACACTCTCAACTGATCACACAGCTTGGTCAACATTCAGAGAAATCACAAAGCTTATGAAGTGTCATATAGGAAAAAGAATTTCACAGATAATGTCTTGAATCACATTTCTGACACTGACCACTATGTCACCTAGAACCTGTAAAATGCAAACTACCTCATAGTTACAATGTGGAGAAAAGGAGATAATTTAAGGCACAGTCCCCCATAGTGCCTATATGTAGAAGATGCTTCATATGTGTTTGACTATTCTGAACCTAGGTCCCCTTGACAAGGGGGCTCATACTATTTATACCAGTTTATCTGAAGAGAAACCTAGTGTCTGAGGATAAACAAGAATAAATAGTATGATCCCGCTTGTCAAGGGACCCAGCAAGTTCTGATCTTACCAGTGACTTCCCAGAGACTTCTAATCTTACCTCTGCCTCCTCAAGACACCAAGTGGCTAGATAAAAGAGGGCATGGCTCTCATCCAGCCAGTGCCAAAGTGCTGAGGTATATGCCTATGTGGATCTATACCTGAGAAGGCCTGATGCCTGTTGGGTACTGACAAAAAATTACAAGAAACTGGATAACACAACAACTGTAGAAATTTGCACACAGCTCTATGGTTTACAAAAAAAGGATCTTTTTCAAGCCTCACATCAGCCATTGAAGGTATATGTTACTGGTGTCCCTATCTTATAGATGAAGTAACTATTCTCTAAATACCTCCCTACTTGATGTCTCCCAGAGTTGCCATATTTTTTGTCTCCTGCCTTTACTCGTTAAGTTCCCCTCTCCTGGAATGTTCTTCTTCCTTTCTTCATCTAGTAAACTCCTGCTCATCTTTAAAAACCAAGTTCCAACTTCACCTCCTCTGCAAAACCTGCTCCTGACATACCTTCAGTCAGAATTAGGACCAGCTCTGTTTACTTCTAGCTTTTCAACTTTAAATCCAAGTTCCTCAGTATGGCACACAAATCTGGCTAGAGCCTGCCTTTCTAATCTTATTCCCAACCTCTCCCTCTCTGCCCCATTATTACATTTGCTCAAGTTAAAAGAACCACTGAACCACAGTTTCCCAAGGACATCATACTTGTTACTCCACATGATGTATCATGCTCAGCCCCCTCCCCATGTAAACCCCTATTCACTTCCAAAAATTCATCTCAGGCAATACCTTTTCTGGGAAGTGTTTTCTGTCTCCTCAGATGGGTTAACTCTTTTCTGTACTTCCAGAGCATGCAGGGCTCATCTCTTGTTACAATCTCTATGGGGATAGAATATGTATGTTTTTCTCTCTCAGTAAGTGAAGTGAGATCTTTGTAGGTAGGAAATTCATCTTAATAGTCTTTAAATGGGTATGCAAAGCATATCCAGCATCCATCACAAACCACACACTAAATATGTTTGAAGAAAAAAGAGAGAAAGAAGGCAAGCAGCACATCAAAAAGAAAGATTTCAAAGGAGGTATTTATAAGTGAGGAGAAGAATACAAGAATGAATGAAAGGAAACTCGCTGGACTTAAGTGAATCAGACAATTCTTCTTAATGCTATGAAGTACAAGTACACTGAATGTGAGGCATATGCAGACACAGACATGCACAGAAGGACTTGAAAAAATACATATATAGTCAGACAAACACAAACACCAGTTAGGTCTGAAGGGAAGCAGGGCCTTGGGAGCCAGCTGCCAATTCCTCCTTGGACAGGAAGAGTCAGAAGTTTTTAATTCCTGAAACATGGCTTTTCTCTCTCTGCTAGCTTGACTACTCCTGGCTGCTAGACGATACCTGCATTCTGCCTACCACTTTGTGGGACCCAGATTCTGTCTAGACTAACAGCATCTTTGGGCTGCTAATTACATTTCTGGCTCTGCTTTTTCTTCCAGGTCCTGTGTCCTATACCTCAGGCCAAACCCTTTGTCCCTAACCTCCTTGATCCTCAACCTCATTTATGGGCTTTCTTTCAGCCCCTACTTCCTTGGCTCAGTGTTCCTCTTCTCCTTCCACTTCTTGTCATACACAGACACATCTAAATGCAGAAAGACATATACCCACACAAGCACAAAATGATGTATACACACATACAAAAAAAACCGCACACAAAGGCACATATAGATATATACACATATATAGACATATACACAAACAAGTCTTACAAATATATCTCATCCCTGTCATCGACAGGATTATCATCCAGAATAGACAAAGCAGACTCAACAACAAAGAGAGGGGGAAGGAAAACAACAGTCTGCTTAGTGAGAAAGAATTTCCCTATCTGTCAAAGCAAGCCACCATCAGGTTTTCCTGGAAACATGAGGGGTACCATCTGGGGGAGCTGCTGCCTCATCTTGTGTCTGGCTAAGGTACTGGGACAGATTGCAAACTATGCCTACTCTCACTGATATGTAGCTCAGCTTGTCTGGAAACTGGTACCTTTGCCTGCATGCTGGCTGACAATGTGATTTCTGCTATACCAGTACATATAAGATCACTGCACCCTGATTCATCTCCCACAGGTCCTGTGCATACTACCATTACAGCCCTTAAAATGTGCTATTGTCACTGCCTGTTTATATATTTGTCTCTCTCACTAGCCTAGGGCTTGTTAATGGCAAAGAGTATCCTATTTTCATCTCTACTTTACACATGAGCAAAGTGAGTCTCCAAATCACTTAGCCATACACTTAGTACATTGCAAGGTTTGGATTTGAACCCAGGTTGGACTCCAAAGCTCATGCTTAGACTTTTAAAAAGTCAAAGTCCAAACAGTTTATTCTAAAGTTATTCTAAGAAACTCACAAAAGTTAGGACTGAATGTATGAGCTAGGCCAAAGAACTTGAACTCAGTGGAAGTTGTAGCCTATAAACTGATGAGCCACTCCTGGTAGGTGAATGCTACAGCCACCCTATAAGTACTTACAAGGAAGAATGGGAACAGGACATTTCTTTAGCCTAAGGAGCAGGTTTCACCTGAAAAATGATGTCATTCATGGTGTCAGCTGTCTCTGTTCTGTGCAAAGGCCCTGAGCTGACTTCAGTCTGTGCTTTGCCTGAATTAAGAACAGGGGGTCAGAATGTTCCATGAAGTAGGAGACAAGATGATGACTGCACCAGGATACAGGCAGAGAACTAGAAAGAAAAAAAGTAGAGAGGTGCCTCCAAACTTAAGTCAAAGAAGAATTACTATAGCAACAAAATGTATATATTGGAAACCAATGCTGAAGTTAATCTGCATATAGTAAATTTTTTTAAGAAAGGAGAAAGGCTGGACGCGGTTGCTCATGCCTGCAGTGCCAGCACTTTGGGAGACCAAGGCGGGCGGATCAGTTGAGGTCAGGAGTTTGAGACCAGCCTGACCAACATGCGAAACCCCGTATCTACTAAAAATACAAAAATTAGCCAGGCATGGTGGCATATGCCTGTAATCCCAGCTACTCAGGAGGCTGAGACAGGAGAATCGCTTGAATCCAGGAGGCGGAGGTTGCAGTGAGCCGAGACTGCGCCACTGTACTCCAGCCTGGGCTACAAGAGGAAACTCTGTCTAAAAAAAAAAAAAAAAGAAAAAGAAAGAAAGGAGAAAGAGGAGGAGGAGCAGGAAAAGAAAAAGCAGCAGTAGCAGTAGCTCCAGGCTGTCAAAGCTGTGTGCAGGGAAAGCAAAGAAAAGTTATGTTCAGAATTGGGTCCAGGGACCAAAAGGAAAGCACTGCTTCCCAGGTGCCAGTATGGCCTCTTGGAGTGATATAGCGGCCATGGGAATCAGAGAGAGGCCCTGAGCACAAGGTGAATCAAGGAAAAATAAAACTACAGTCACTTGGTTAGCTGTCTTTGACAACTCCTCACATGGAACGTCACATAGTAGGGGTCAAGAAATTGATTCAGGCGCCTAATATATAGGTAAGAGGGAATTGCCACCAGAGTTGCCCCACAGATTCTTTGACATCTTAACTTCCCCAGAAGCAGTACTAACTACAAAAAATAAAAAGGAAGGAATAAAAAGAGGGAGAGAGGGAGAAATTATCCAAAAAAGAATGCTCCAGGACTCTTCAGTCTGACGTTTTCAAAAGTCATCTATACCTGCCCAGGAACTGAGGCAACCTCGCTGTCAGTTAGCTAATCAGGGATCTGCTTCCAGCAACCATGGTACTTCAGACTTCAAAGCACCACTGTATCTCTATCAAAGTTGGAAGTAAGGGAAATGGAGATAGAGGCTGGGCACAGTGGCTCACACTTGTAATCCCAACACTTTGGGAGGCCAAGGCAGGCCAATTACTGGAGGCCAGGAGTTCAAGACCAGCCTGGCCAACATAACAAAACCCCTTCTCTACTAAAAACACAAAAACATTAGCCGGCCATGGCGGCGCATGCCTGTAGTCCTGGCTACCCTGGAGGCTGAGGCATGAGAATCACTTGACCCTAGAAGGTGGAGGTTGCAGTGAGCAGAGACCGCGCCACTGCACTCCAGCCTGGGCGACACAGCGAGACTCTGTCTCATAAAAAAGAAATGGAAATAGAAATCAACATGACTTTCAAAGTGCTTTCTTTTTTTTTTTTGAGACGGAGTCTTGCTCTGTCGCCCGGGCTGGAGTGCAGTGGCCGGATCTCAGCTCACTGCAAGCTCCGCCTCCTGGGTTTACGCCATTCTCCTGCCTCAGCGTCCCGAGTAGCTGGGACTACAGGCGCCCGCCAACCCATCCGGCTAGTTTTTTGTATTTTTTAGTAGAGACGGGATTTCACCGTGTTAGCCAGGATGGTCTCGATCTCCTGACCTCGTGATCCACCCGTCTCGGCCTCCCAAAGTGCTGGGATTACAGGCTTGATCAAAGTGCTTTCTACAGGGCCCTAAGGATGGTTACGGGCTGAGCTACAGAAAGGCAAGTGAAAGGTGACCACCACTCCAAACAATGCAGTGACACTTTAAAAAACATCTTTATTGAGATCCAATTCACATACGAATTGTAGTATAAAACCTAATAGTTTTTAGTATATTCACAGAAGTATACAACTATCACCACAATCTAATTTTAGAATATTATCATCAACCTGAGGTACATCTGAGTTACAATAACCTCAAAAATGGTTAACTATGAGCTAACTCAGTCTCTTTCCTTATTGGTTATATGGGAAAAAATTAATGTCTATCTCAGAGATTTCTTGTAAGGATTATATGAAAGAGTGTATGCAAGAGTACACAGCACAAGCCTAGCACATCATAGCAATGGTAGTAGGAGTAAAAGAAGTAGAAATACTGCTACTATAAACTAGACCACAGGCTGGGTACTTGATATACCTGATTTCATTTCATCTTTGCCATAATCTTTCAAGGTAGGAATTACTGACTAATTTGAGGGTAAGGAAATGAAAGTTCACAGAGTTTAAGAAAATTTTCCAGGCTGGGTGCAGTGGCTCATGTTTACAATCCCAGTACTTTGGAAGGCTGAGGTGGGCAGAGATTGCTTGAGCCCAGGAGTTTGAGACCAGCCTGGGTAACATGGTGACACCTCCGTCTCTACAAAAAATACAAAAATTATCTGGGCATGGTGGCGTGCACCTGTAGTCCCAGCTACTCAGGAGGCTGTAATGGGAAGATTGCTTGAACCCAGGAGTTTGAGGCTGCAGTAAGCTGTGAGCATGCCACTACACTCCAGGCTGGATGACAGAGCAAGACTCTATTTCAAAAAAAGAAAAGAAAAGAGAAATGAAAAGAAAAGAAAAAGAGAGAGAGAAAAAACTTTTCCCAAAGCCAAACAACTAATAATTGGCAAAAGTATACCTGAAACCATCATCTTTCTTGCTCTAAAAGTACATACTTCTGCTCTACTACATAACCTTTCGGCATTCTCAGTGTTTTCCTTTTCTTCTTCACTTGTGACCCTATAGTATGTGTTATTCTCAAAGTCTTTCCTATCATTTTAAGTACAGTAATCTTACCTCCATCCAGATTCTGCACATGATTCATAACATAGGACAGAAGGGTAGGGAAGAGGGTCACAGAGGAGATCAGACATATAGGTCATATACTAACATGTCTAGAGGCCAGACTCTAGCAACTCCAGAAAAACAACCCAACACTGACTTCAGCTGTTATCCTGACAGGGAACTCACAAGTCCAAAGCACTCTGTTCCCAGTACCAATGACCAGCTCACTCTGTACTCCTCCTTTGCACTAGAGAAACAATTTAAAGGGCATAAAATAATAAGATAGTATCTTTGTTTTCAAATTCAAAATTAAAAAAACCTCAACTCAGCACCCTTATGAGAAAGGCCCTGAACCAAACACAATGTTATGAGAAACAGCAATCAATAAAACCTAGTTCGTGACCCCTAAGGAACCCACAATCTGGTAGGATAGTTAAGCATGGACCCAATTACAATACAGAACAGAGCAACATGACAAACATAAGGTTCATTCCAAGTACTCTTGAACATGAGAAAGGATTACTTCCCACTGTAGGAGAACAAACAAGATTTCTTGGACTGGCCGGGCATGGTGGCTCACGCCTATAATCCCAGCACTTTGGGACCCCGAGGCGGGTGGATCACAAGGTCAGGAGTTCAAGACCAGCTTGGCCAACACGATGTAACCCCGCTTCTACTAAAAGTAAAAAAAATTAGCCAGTCGTGGTGGCGCGCACCTGTAATCCCAGCTACTCGGGAGCCTGAGGCAGGAGAATCGTTGGAACCCAGGAAGCAGAGGTTGCAGTGAGCCAAGATCACACCACTGCACTCCAGCCTGGGCAAAAGAACAAGACTCCATCTCAAAAAAAAAAAAAAATTTCTTGGATGAGGCAACATTTAATCTAGGCCAGTAGTTCTCAACAAGGGGCAGTTTGAAAATTGACAACTGACAATAGTAACTGGCAATATTTTTGGTTGTCAAACTGGAAGGGGGAAGGGGAAAGGTTTGCTACTGGCATCCAGTATATAGAGGCTAGGAATGCTACTAAACATCCTACAATGTACAAGACAGCTCCTCACAACAAAGAACTATCTGGCCCAAAATATCAATAATGCTGAGGTTCAGAAACCCTGATCTAGGCCTTGGAGGACAAATGAAATTTCTCTTTCCTTTTGTTTTTATTTGTTTTTTAGGTTTTGTGTGTGTGTGTGTTGTTGTTGTTGTTGTTGTTGTTTTATTCCAGGCATTGCACTGAAACGTGTGGGTTTTTTGTTTTTTGTTTTTTGTTTTTTTTAAGAGACGGGGTCTTGTTATGTTGCCCAGCCTGGTCTAGAACTCCTGGCCTCAAGCAATCCTCTTGTCTCAACCAAGTAGCTGAGATTATAGGCATGAACCACCAAACCTGGCCTGAGTGAAATTTTTACAGGCAAAGTGGGAAGCAGAGAAATGCCAGGATAAGGATTTATCTGGAACAGGGGCACAGTGATAAGATATGAAGAGCAGGTTTGGGGTGGCTATAGCATAGAGTAAAAAAATGCAGTATAACATGAACTAGTAGCATGAGTTAAATCCAAATGATGGGAGCGTTGAAGGACAGACAAGAGTTTAGATTAGTTAAAGAAGCAAAAGTAAGCCACTCATTTATAGTTTTATCATCTCTAAAATAAGGCTAACAACACCTAGTTCACAGAGTGGTTAAGGATTAAACAAAACTTTATATGTAATCAGCTCGGCTTGGCACATGGTAGAAGTAATCTGATGAGTTGTGCTTTAATAATGCCAGTATTAGTGCAGGAAGACAAATTTATAGACAAAATAATACAATCAAAATCATTAGGGCACAAAGCAAGGCAATTTCTAATTAAGTGCTAAATTGAGCTATAGAGACTATGTGCTATGGGAGTTAGTACTGAGATGAGGAAGATCACTGGGAATGGGAAAGTCAGGGAAGGTTCACATAAAATGAAGCTGGCACATTCCAGAAGACAACTAAGATTGATACAGACAGGGCCAGGGCTGCAGGGAGGGGCACAAGAGGTTAATTCCAGGTAAGGAGAACTACCTGAGCAAAGAAAGGGGACTGGAAGTAACATAAAATGTTTATAAGACAAAGAAGATTGGAGCCAGACCAAAGTGGTAGGAGGTATGTCTGGAGAATTAACAAAGGTAGCCAGGGTGCAGTGGCTCTCACTTGTAATCCCCAGCAAATCGGGAGGCTGAGGTGAGGGGACTGCTTGAGACCAGGAGTTCAAGACCAGATTTGGCAACATAGCAAGACCCTGTCTCCACAAAAATAGTTAGCCTAGTGTGGTGGTGCACACCTGTAGCCCTACCTAGTTGGGAGGCTGACGTAGGAGGATCATTTGAGCCTAGGAGCTGAAGGCTACAGTGAGCCACGATTGTGCCACTGCACTCCAGCCTAGATGACAGAGTGAGACCCCAACTCTTTAAAAAATATGTTTCAATGAGAAACAAAGAAAAGAAAGGTTGAAGTCAGATTTAAAGAGATGGAGTGGTAGGTACAGGAAGTTAAAGGAAACAGGAAAAGGAAATCATGCAGGAGACACGGAACCCAAATGTAGGTTAGGAAGATCACTCACAGCATGTGCGACATGGGCTTTCCAGGAGAGACTAGAGGCAGAACACTTAAGGGTTGTCTACAGCTATCTGAATATAAGAAAGTGAGGCCCAGAGCATGAAACGGAATACAATTATTAATAATTATGGTAATAACGTCTATAAATAACCCAGCTACTTATCTTCATCTAATTTGGCCCATATTAGCCACAGCACTGGGCTTCCTACTCTCTCCCTATATACTACTACCTATCAAGTCCAAGTTCCTACTGGCATTTTAGATATTGCAAGTGAACCTGCTGACTGCTCCCCTCAGAGTTTAGCTCCCTTAGCTCTGATTCCACCTGATGCCAGCTTCCTGAACTCCCACAGCCTCCCAGGACCTAGCATGCCTCTCGGTGGGACAATGAAAAACATAGAAAACAAGTCTATTTCTACCCCCACTAAACTCTAAACAGTTCTCATGACACTTCTACTCTGTCGCTCAGGCTGGAGTACAGTGGCATGATCTCGGCTCACTGCAACCTCCGCCTCTCTGGGGTTCAAGTGATTCTCATGCCTCAGCCTCCCGAGTAGCTGGGATTACAGGCACTTGCTACCAAGCCCAGCTAATTTTTGTATTTTTAGTAGAGACGGGGTTTCACCATGTTGGTCAGGCTGGTCTCGAACTCCCGACCTCAAGTGATCCACCCGCCTCGACCTCCCAAAGTGCTGGGATTACAGGCATGAGCCACTGTGCCTGGCCCAAAAGCCAGATCTTTTTAAAAGTACACAGGTGCAGGGCGTGGTAATCCCAGCACTTTGGGAGGCCAAGGCGGGCAGATCACCTGAGGTCAGAAGTTTGAGACCAGCCTGACCAACATGGAGAAACCCCGTCTCTACTAAAAATACAAAATTTTGCCGGGCGTGGTGGTGCATGCCTGTAATCTCAGCTACTCGGGAGGCTGAGGAAGGAGAATCGCTTGAACCTGGGAGGCGGAGGTTGCGGTGAGCTGAGATTGCACCATTGCACTCCATCCTGGGCAACAAGAGCGAAACTCCATCTCAAAAAAAAAAAAAAATGTAAGCATATGTAGGAGGCTGGGTGAGCTGCCAGAAAAGTTGTAGTCCCTGTAAATGTGTGATCCTGCTTTATCATGCCCTCCCTCTTAATATCAACCACTTAGGCAAAAACAGAACTACCTCAACCTCCTACAGTGTCCTGGCCCTAGTCAAGTCAGGCACACCGCTGGGAGTGGCTCCCATGGCTGAATGCTGTGGTGCCATGGGATGGTGATAGAGCTGATGTGGAATTTTGCTATACAGGCCAGCCCTCACTATTGTACCCTCATGTTGAGAGAGAAAAAATCATGGCTTTAGCACCTATGTTTTAGCACCTATATACCAGGCATTGTGCTAGGGGCTTTGCAAACATTAATTTCTCATAATATCCCTGCAACATCCCTCCTCAAATAGCTTAAAAAAAAAATTGAGGCTCAGAAAGGTAAGGTTATTTGCCTAAAGTTGTATAGCCAGTAAATGGCAAAGCCAAGTTTTGAATACAGGCTTGTTTGCATCAAAATATATGTTCTTTCTGATGATAATAATAATAAACATAAAAACTTTCATTGAGCCTCTATGTGCCAGGCATTGTATTAAGTGCTTTATATGCATTATTCATTTAATATTCGCAACAACTTCATGAAAGGCCTACCACTATTATTACTTCAATTTCTAATGGAGAAACTGAGGTGGAAAGGGATTATGTAACTTCCCCAAGTTTCCACAGCTGGAAGAGGCAGAATGGAGTCTGTATGATTCCAGAGCATAAGCTTATAACCCTGTGTTATACTTCTACATCAGACACCACAGGCACTAACAGAAGTCGTAAGTAGATCTTGTAGCTTCCTGGATTCAAACTGCTACCTACTCATCCTTATCCCCTAAAATGTGTGATCACACCCTTGCTAAGACTCCCATAGCAGAATGATAGCATTCTGCTATAGCAATATTGGTCAGTCATTCAACACAGTGATTAAGCACATATTCTATAACAGGCTTTGTTGGGCACTGGGGAGAACGGAGACAAACCAGATAAGAGCAGTGATCTGCCCACCTCGGCCTCCCAAAGTGTTGGGATTACAGGCATGAGTCATCGGCACCTGGCCTGGCTTATTTTCTGTCGTCGAGTTTTGAGAGTTCTTTATTTGTGTTGGGAGCATTAAATAGCACTTTTCTCACTGAATCCTGACAACAACCCTGAAACGGTAGGAATCATTAACTACCACTTCACCCTGAGAAAACCAAAGGAAAAGTCACTAGACTACTATAATCTGATCACCGTTCTGCCTAATTTCAAAGTTTTCTTATCACTTAATCACCTGTGACATATAGATCACTAGAATGCAAGTTCCATAAAAGCAGGGATCTTATCTGTTTTGTACACTGTGGAATCCCTAGCCTTCAAATAGTGTCTGCCTTTAATATGTATTAAATAAGAATTTGTTTAATGGCTGAATAAATACCCTGATTTGCCATGTAGGCTGCAGAAAAGAAAATAGCACTGCTCTCAAAAAGTCTGGTCCAGTCAAGGGGACAATGGTCTTAGGTAGGCCCTTGTCTGCCCACCTCATACTGTTAAGCACAACCTAACAGTACCATTCCACTGCAACAAACATTTTGCCCATGGAGCAAACTCCACCACAGGTTTGAATAGAACACAGGTCACGAATTCTCATACTGCCAGCCTGGTAGAACTCCCTGCCAGCTCTGCAAGAAGGGCACCATCACCAATAGAGCCATCTTGCACATCTGAAAGGCCCACAATACATAGCCTCTGCTATCCAGAAGAGAAGCAAGCAAAGAAGGCACCTAACCAAACTAGCTGCCCCTACACAAATGATTATATGTTTTTCTTTTATTTTAAGGACTCTTAAAAAGTCTTTTTTTTTTTTTTTTTGGTAGACATAGAGTCTCCCTATGTTGTCCAGGCTGGTCTTGAACTGCTGGGCTCAAGCAATCCTCCTGCCTCAGCCTCCCAAGGTGCTCAGATTACAGGAGTGAGCCACCACAACTGGCCTGATTATATATTTTTCTATGACATGCCTACTGAGTCTCAGTTTGCCCTAAGTCTAATTTCACAGCAGAGTATATTCAGCAATTAGAAACGAGAATGGCTTTTTCTGCCCATGGATGCCACTGAAAACATCATCAAAGTCTCTCTTCCCACTGCTATCAAGTCTAAGTCATAGTCTCTTAAGGAGTCCCAACAGGTGTAGAAGTTCGTCATCAGAGTTAAGCTTTGAAATGACCAATGAGGGTCCAATGAGCCATTCTGAGCAACAGGGAGCACTCACAGACTGTGGTAATGAGAGATTCAAATACCAAGTGCTCAAGGGGCTTTGTCACATATGCCACTGTGGAGGAGGTGGATGCAGCTGTGAATGCAAGGCTACACAAGGTGAACGGAAGAGCTGTATCAAGAGAAGATTCTCAAAGATCAGGTGCCCACTTAACTATGAAAAGGATATTTGTTGGGGGCTTAAAAAAAGATACATTTTAAATTTTTAAAAAAATTTTGAAAATTAGCTGGGTGTGGTGGCATGTGCCTGTAGTCCCAGCCACTCAAGAGGCTGAGACAGGAAGACTGTTTGAGCCTGGGAGGTAAAGGCTACAGTGAGCCATGCTCACACCACTGAACTCCGGCCTGGCCGACAGTGTGAGACTTTGTCTCAAAATAAATAAACAAATCTTTTTAAAAGGAATACTGGCTGGGTGCAGTGGCTCATGCCTGTGATTCTAGCACTTTGGGAGGCCGAGGCAGGGGATCACTTGCCCAGGAGTTCAAGACCAGCCTAGGCAGCATGGCAAGACCTCATCTCTACAAAAAAATATAAAAATTAGCCGAGTGCAGTGGTGCATGCCTGTAGTCCCAGCTACTCGGGAGGCTGAGACGGGAGGATCACTTGAGCCCAGGAGGTCCAGGCTGCAGTGAGCTGTGTTCACACCTGGGCAACAGAGCAAGACCTTGTCTCCAGAAAAAAAAAAAAAGAAATACCATACTGTGAATGGCCACAACTATGAAGTTAGGGATGCTCTGTCAAAGCAAGAGATGGCTAGTGTTTCATCTAGCCAAAGAGGTCAAAGTGGTTCTGGAAACTCTGGTGGTGGTCGTGGAGGTGGTTTTGGTGGGAATGACAACTTTGGTCATGGAGGAGAAACTTCAGTGGTTGTGGTGACTTTGGTAGCAGCCATGGTGGTGGTGGATCTGGTGGCAACGGGGATGGCTATAATGGATTTGGTAACAACAGTGCTTATAAAGGGGCAGCCCTGGGGTTACTCTGGAGGAAGCAGAGGCTATGGAAGTGGAGGCAGGATTATGGAAATCAGGGCAGTGGCTACAGCAGGAGTGTCAGCTCTCACAGCTATAACAACAGTGGACGCAGAAGCAGCTTTGTTGGTAGTAGCGAAAGCAATTTTGGAGGTGGTGGAAGCTACAATAATTTTGGCAATTATAACAATCAGTCCTCAAATTTTGGATGCATGAAGGGAGGAAACTTTGGAGGCAGAAGCTCTGGATTCTACACTGGTCAAAACACAAAACCAAGGGAGCTATGGTGGTTCCAGTAGCAGCAGTAGCTATGGCAGTGGCAAAAGATTTTAATTACTGCTAGAAAAATGCTTAGCAGGAGAAGAAAGCCAGAGAAGTGACAAGGAAGCTACAGGTTACAACAGATTTGTGAACTCAGCCAAGCACAGTAGTGGCAGGGCCTAGCTGCTACAAAGAAGACATGTTTTAGACAAATACTCATGTGTATAGGCAAAATAAAGTAGGACTGTATTTGTGACTAATTGTATAAAAGGTTATTTTAGTTTCTTTTCTGTGGAAAATATAAAGCATGCCAACAAAAAGTTTTAGTGTAGATAATTTTTTTTACTCATGCTGTTGATTGCTAAATGTAATAGTTTGATTGTGATGTTGAATAAACGTGTCTATAAAAAAGAAATGAGAATGAATCAAAGAAGAGATAAAACTATAAGAAGAAAACTATAATCGTACGAATTATGTAATCGTACGAATGTATGTAGGAATCTAGGTACTGGGGTAATAGTACAAGAGGCCTTGAAGATATGCTTTGATTCATACAAAGAAAAGTTAACACTCTAGTCACAATAACCTGAAGGAAGAAAGACTTACTTCAGAAATGGCTAAAATTTTAAAAGATCTAGCACTGGGGTTACAGTCCAGTTATGCAAAAAAGTTACTAGTAGGAGGCTGAATACATGAGGACTCAATAGAGCACCCCTTCAGACTTCTACTAAGGCTCTTGAGTAATCAGCAAGGCTTTTAGATGTCTTATAAAAACCTCAGGTCCTTCATCGGATACCCAAGGAAATGAAGCTGAAGCAGGATAATGAGGGGAAAATTAACCAGCCTTCTAACTTTGTCTGCCTCATTCTAAAATTTACACAGTAGACCATTGGTCATCCATGCTGTCCCACAAAGAGTTTTTTGTTTATGATTTATGACAGGTTTATGCTACTTCTATTTGAGTATCTATATTTCCCATGTAGTTTTTATGTTTAATATTAGGAGAGTAGAGCCAGTTAACATTCAGGGAGTTATCTGTTTCCATCTTGAGGTGGCCAAAATGGGAATGTAGAATTTTTATAAAGGTTATAAATGTTTGGCATAGTATTTGGTACACTGTGGCTTCACAAGGGCCAGTGTTAAAACTGCTTCATGTCTAAGCAAAGAAAACTGCCTACACATTGGTTTGTCCTGGTAGGGAGTGAAAGGGATCATTGGTTCCAGTCACAGGTGTAGTTACTGTAGGTACTTTAAGGTTTGGAGCACTTAACAGGCTGTGGCAGAAACAGACATCCCATGGATATCACATGTTACATCTTGTATATCTATGGAATATTCAATCTCACTGTGCACACCTTTGACTACGGCTGCAGAAGTGTTCCTTTAGACAAAGTTGTGACCCATTTTACTCTGAATAAGGGCAGAAACAGTTCACATTCCATCATTTATAAAGTTACCTGATGTTGGCTTTCATTATTTTTGCTACACTCATTTTATTTGTATTTAAATGTTTTAGGCAACCTGAAAACAAATGTAAAAGTAAAGATGCAGTAAAAATGAATTGCTTGATATTCATTACTTCATGTATATCAAGCACAGCAGTAAAACAAAAAAAGAAAAACCCATGTATTTAATTTCTTTTTTTTTTTTTTAGGTTTTTTGCTTTCGTGATTTTTTTTTGATACTTGCCTAGCATGCATGTGCTGTAAAAATAGTTAACAAGGAAATAACTTGAGATGATGGCTAGCTTTGATTAACATTTTATGAAATTCTCATGAACAATCCAAGCATAATTGTTAAGAACACGTGTACTAAATTCATGTAAGTGGAATAAAAGTTTTATTAATTAAAAAAAAAACAAACCTTCAGGTCCTTGATGGCCAAAAGAACCACGGTTTCTGGTACCCCACTATCCATTACACAATATTCTAAACCCTGAGATATCTACCCAACTTTCTAGTTAGATCCTGAACTCTAAGGCTATCTTATACATGTTTAAAGTGACTTAGGCACACACATTTTCGTACTTTCTCTCTCAGGAAGGTAGCTTGTGATTGATCATGCAAACCTAGACCAGCAGGCCTCTCTAACCACGTGAAGCCTGAGACTGCAGGGAGAGTAGTGGAAACCAAGGCAAGGCAAAAACTATACTGAAAAAGAACAGCTCACCACTGGCGCAGGGAAGAGCAGGGTAACAGCTTTTGTGTTATTTCGGAACAGTTTGTGCTGATGAGCTTTTTGTTGTGGTAACATTCCTCTAAAAAGAACATTTTATTCCTCCCCTCATTGACAAAGCAACTCAGCAGAATATGACCAAAAAAAAAAAAAAAAAGAACGAGGAGCAGATAACAAAGATTTCCAAGAATTTATAGATCTTGGGTTATATCACCTTCTTCGTCCATTCCCCAGTTTTGTGGCCAGGCCCTGGGACAGTGATCAGGATGTCACTAGTCCTCATTCACCCCCAGGAACATGGCTCTATTCTCAGGATAGACAAATAAAATTTTGATCCTTTACAGGTCAGTGACACTTCTGGATGTAACCAAATTTCAGACACTTACATCATAGTCATTGTCTTTGCTCAAGAACTTACAGTTGCCTGGTTCAACAGGTATACATATCTCAGCCTGGTCCCCACCTTCCTTTCCAACTTTTTGTTCTGTGGTTTTCTACCACAGTCCCTATCTAACCAAACCAACCCACTATATTTCTTACTACTTCTACAGCTTTGCTCACACTGACTCTCCACTACTGAGTAAGCCCAACCCTTTCCATTCTATTAAATTTTACTTTTTCTCCAGGAAGCCTATTTTTCTCTTCCTTTAAATTCCTTAAACATTATCTGGTTCATCCTTACAGACAAATCCCCTCTGTTGACCAATCAGTGAATTCTGTGTTTTGTTTTTGTTTTTGTTTTTTGTAGAGACAGGGTCTTGCTCTGTTGCCCAGGCTGGAGTGCAATGGCATGATTATAGCTCACCACAGCCTCAACCTCCTAGGTTCAAGCAATCCTCCAGCTTCAGCCTCCAGAGTAGCTGAGACTACAGGTGTATGACACCACGCCTAGCCAATTTTTTTTTTTTTTAGAGACAGGGTCTCGCTGTGTTGTCCAGGCTAGTCTCGAATTCTTGGCCTCAAGCTGTCCTTCTGCCTTGGCCTCCCGAAGTGCTGGGATTACAGGCATGAGCCACCACACCCAGATTCAGTGGAGTTCTGTATGCTACTTGCCCATCTTCAGTGATAGGGAGTTCACTGTCTACCAAGGAACCCTCTTCTATGGCAAGATAGCTCTCACTGTTAGTCAATTCTTTATTCTAAAAGAAAATGCCTACTTTTTACTTTCCCCACTTTACTTTGGACCTGGTTCTGCTCTTAGAATAGAAGAAACAATACAGCAGTACTTAAGAGCATGGGCTTTGAAATCAGATCTGCACTGATACCCACTGTGTCCCTGAACAAAATGCTTAACCTTCCTAAGGCTCCATACCCTGGTAATAATACCAACTTCATAAATCTGTTGAAGTTAAAAGAGTAACTATGCAAAAAGCTTAACACTGTCACTGGCATAAAGTAAGAGTTCAATCAATGATAGCTAGTATCATGGTTTTCACTTTACTATCATCATTACTTAAGTCTGATTTCTTTACTTCTTATGTATTTAAAGATAGAAATTATATTACCTGAGTCTCCTCTTCTCCAGGCTAAAGTCTCTTCACTAGACTTTAAGTTATATAAAGACAGACTGTATCTGTTTTATTTACAGTCCCATCTCCGTGCCTAGCACAGTGCATGGTACATACATGCTTAATAAACATAATTGTGTTGAATGCTCTTTGTTTTGTACTTTCCATACTCTTCATCACTCATGTCACTCCTCTCTGTATAGGCCCTCACTGTTTCAAATCCTTCTGACAATGTGGGATCCAAAATTGAACTCAAAACTCAAAGGTAGTTTGGCAGGAAAGAGAGAGTAGGGTTATCTCCCCCATCATGATATAACTACATCACTATTGAAGATTTGGCATAACTTGGTAGCTTCACCAAACTACTGGTATATGTTGAGCTTTAAATGAAGAAACTTTTAAATCTTTTCACAAATAATGACCTTACACTCTGGGATCTGCTGAGCTACAGGCACAACAATGCCAAAAGATGAAACAATAGAGCTTTTTTCCATTTAGAGACTCCTCTAACTCTTCCTATCTAGACCACGCAACTGGCTCCCAAAAACTTCAGCCTGGAATTCAGAATGATCTTTCTAAAACAATTTGTTTCTTCTTCCCAAATAGAGTATAAACTCTCAGAGGGCAGGATCTGGGTGTCTTATCTTCTATCCCACATGCCAACACAGGGCTGAGAACAGACTGATGCCCTCCATCTATAGCAGGATTGCAATAAGGATCCAAGGAAACCATAGAGACCAGCCTCAGGGATCCCTCTCCCTCCCAAACAACACAGTTTAGTCAGTGTTATGCAACTAGCCAGTAAGCAGGCGGTAGCCAGCCAGCATAAAGCCTACACTCTGACAGGCTGACTCCTGGAGGGCTGCTCTGCTGGGAGCCACCTTCCCCACTGGGGATGAGTTCCTAAAAAACAAGCCAGCAGAGAACATCTCTCCACAGGGAATAGCCTGTCTAAGCAGCTTTCAAAGACTAATTCACACAGGGAGAAAAGAGAGCCATAGCAGGATGAGAGAGCTCACCTCATCACTTTCTTCCACATCCACATCACCATTGGCATCATCGTCCATCAGCTTGTGGATGTTACGAACTGCCTCGAAGCTGAGTTTCTCATCCTCACTGTGACACAAGGGCTTGTCGATTCGGCAAAACTCTGTGTAAGAAAAGCAAGAGACAACATTACTCAGAGCTGTCACCCAGAACCTATCACCCACCTGTGTCAGCATCCTTAGCTTCTAGATCTGACTCCTCATGTAGGCACGTAACTGGCTACTTGTACAGTGACAGAGGTGTTTCATCTAGCCTTTAACTGTCTCCCCAAGAAAATGCTGAGCTCCCCCACAGGGACAATGCTTTATCACCCTAATAATTTCTTGGCAGGGAAGTCTCGCATAGGACTAGGAGTATACTGGGATCTAGACAAGAACGTGAATCAGTAACTCACAAATGAGAGAAAACATAAATAGCCAATGAACACAGGAAAAAGTTTGGCCTCATTAGTAATCAAAGAAATACATATTCAATTGAGTTATTATTTTTAATCAGCCAAATACACAAATGTAAATCAATATAATCTTTCTGGAAACAGAACAACAGCCAATTAGTCCCATTGCCCAAATAATGTGTAATTTTCCTTTTTGCTCATTTTGTCAGTGCTGATACATATAAGGTCAGCCATAGGCTGACTGGGGAAACCTCTCATATCTCATGCCTTCCCATAGACAGTTACATCAGGCAAATATTTTTTAGATATCTGAAGGTCCTGAGCTCATCTGATACAACACCTTAGGTGGTCTGGGATACGGTTTCTTCTGCCTACCATTATATGTCCACGCAGCAGTAAAACCAGTACAAGAGCCTAGGCCACCTTAACTTGTTCTGTGACACCTAGTCCTCTCTTACAAGCCTGGAAAACACCTAGTCTGAATGATGCACACAATAGAAAGAGCCTGAAATCTAGGCTTAGCTCTACCATGTGATCTAGGGAGGACATTTCTCTTCTCCAGGCCTCAAGGTCACTATTTGAAAAAGGTATTTTGACTGAAGTTTCTAGTATTTCTTCCAATTCCTAGACGCTAAAATTTCTCTTTCCTTTTGATCTGGATCTTGACAACTACTTCCTTGGCAAAATACTCTTCAGATGACCCTCAAAGAAGATAGATCTTGACTTCCTAAGCAATAGAAGAAGCTGTCACAGGACAGAAAGTAAGGACAGGATGAAGAGGCTGTGGTTGTGACGCCTTTTAGAAGGCACTAATCAAAGACCTAAAATACCCTAATCCATTTAATCAGCTACTTGTCTGCCAGCCAAAGACAGTGATAAGACCAGACAGGTCACCTCTCTACCTCTTGCTAGTTATTCAAATCCTTTTCAAAATAAGGGAGGAGTATAAATATTAAATTTTAAAGTGTTCCAGATGTGATTCAATAAAAGTATGTTGAACATTGAAGTTCACCAATGTTAAATGATGTGCCAAAGTCAAAGGCAGCTGAAGAGCCACAGTCAGAGCCCAAGTCTGCTGACTCCCAGGCCAGCACTTCAAAATCCCATCTTCACCACTGCCTTTTTGCTAGGGTGACCAGATAGCTGGCCTTGGGTTGCTTTCATCTTTTAGAAGCTACAGGTGATAATATGGGCAAGAAGAACACTGAAGCAATGGGGGCTTTTTTGGTTGTTTTTTTGTTTGTTTTTTGAGACAGAGTCTCAACCTGTTGCTAAGGTTGTAGCGCAGTGATGTGATCTCTGCTCACTGCAACCTCCACTCCCTGGGCTCATGCAATTCTCCTGCCTCAGCCTCCCAAGTAGCTGGGATTACAGGCATGCGCCACCACGCCCGGCTAACTTTTTCTATTTTTAGTAGAGATGGGGTTTCACCATGTTGGCCAGGCCAGTCTCGAACTCCTGACCTCAAGTGATCAGCCCACCTCGGCCTCCCAAATTGCTGGGATTACAAGCATGGGTCACCATGCCCAGTCTGCAATGGTTTGATAAAAGAAAAAAAGTATGATGAACAGTATGCATACAAAAAGAAATATCTCTGCATAAACTTATTTCTTTCTACATTTGTTCTGCTAAATTGGGGAATGGGATGAAGGGGTGGTGGGAACTTAGGGAGAGAGCAGAATACACTCAAAGATTAAGGCATTGTTTCTCAACTACCTCACCAACAAAAACATATATAATTAAATATTAGAGCTTTTTTATCAGCCCGTGATATGCCCATTTAAACATTTATTGAATGTTCTTCATATATTAGGCCCTATGATCAGCATGGGGCATAAAAATATGAATCATATCTCATTTTTCTCTCAGAAGGTTAATTACAAAAGTGGGAGAGCCAGGCAATTAAAACACTGTGTGCTAAGTGCCATGACAGAAAGAATCATAATTAAGTATCAGCAAATTTTTTCTGTAAAGGGCCAAATAGTAAACAACTTAGAAATTGTCGGCCATATAGTCTCTGTTGCACAACTTAACTGCCATTGTAGCACAAAAGCATCCATAGACAAAATATAAGTGAATGAACTTGAATGTGTTCTAATAAAACTTTATTTATAAAAGCAGGCAGTAAACTGGATTTGGCCCACAGGCCATAGTTTGCAGAACTCTGTTATAGAATATCATATGTAGCACACCTAAATCATATTGGATTGACCTAAAAGAAGAAATCCAAGGCTGGGTGTGGTGGCTCACACCTGTAATCCCAGCACTTCAGGAGGCTGAGGTGGGAGTTCCCTTGAGCCTAGGAGTTAAAGACTAGCCTGGGCAACATGGTGAAACCCTGTCTTTACAAAAATTCTTAAAATTAGCCAGGTATCATGGTGCACACCTGTAGTCCCAGCTACTCAGGAGGCTGAGGTAGGAGGATCGCTTGAGCCCACGAGGTTGAGGCTGCAGTGATCTATGTTTGTGCCACTGAACTCCAGCCTGGGCAACAGAGAGAGACCCTATCTCAAAAAAAAAAAAAAAGAATTAAAGAAAGATAGAAATCCAATCTTTTCATTAGCCTGTATCCACACACAGGCTTATCCTATGTAAAGCATAACTTCTAACAGGCATTTTAAAATAATGGAAATCGTTTACCAACTCTAGGGTTTGGGGCCTCCAGGCTGCACCACTGGCCTGAGGTCAATTAACCAGCACCTTTCCCAAAGACCTACAAGATCCAAGAAGTTTGGGCTTCAAATACCCAGTCTCTGGTTTGTAACCTGATCAGACAGACAGGTGACCTTTGCTGCTAGCATCAGCTGACACACAGAAGGATTAAAGGGATTGAGGGTTAGGGAGTACAAAAGCTTGATTCCCCTATGGCTGTTGAATCCTGTACAGAAAAACCATGTCAGCCAAAACTCACAAATAACTCCTTCAACCAAGCATGTCCTGAGCTGTCTCTCTGTTCTTCCTGAGAGAGACACAACCATCTGGAAATACCTTCAAAGAGCCATCCATTTAGCAACACATAACTACAGTGAAAAAGCCTGGACTTAAGAGTCACAACACTATCAAAATCCCATCTTCACCAGTTACAAACCATAAGATACTGGACAAGTTAATTTATCTGAGCCCCCAATTTCTCATTTGCAAAATAAGGATAATAATCTGCTGCACAAACTTTTTAAAAATGAAATCACGTTTGTTAAAACATCCAGCATACGGCCTGGCATAGGCTGATATTTAATACATTTGTAGTATCCTTCTTTACCCCCAGAGCAGCAAGTAAACAGTTCCCATCTTCTGTTAACTTTGGCCACTTTCCCTATGAAGAATCAAATATAGGAGGTATAATCCAATCAACCTGACCAGTCATATGTTCCAGGTGAGTGGGAAAGTGGTTCTTTGCGAGACTCTGACAGCAGCCTGTACTCCCACAACATTTATATGCTATCACTGGTAACATTCATCATACCGGGTTTAATGTGTCTTCCCCACCAGACTGTGATCTCCATGAGGGATTGGTACCATGTCCCCAACAGCAACAAAAACCCAGGTATTGACAAGATGCTCAGTAAATTTTTTTTTTTTAAAGAGTACCTAAATATTAACTCTACAATTATGTGTAGGATTTCTCTAGAGAAAAAAGAGAAGAGTTCTAGGCAAAGAAAATAGCATAGCCATATGTTTTTAAACTTTTTGGTCTCAGGACCCTTTTATATGCGTAACATCTTTTAATTCCAAAGAACTGTTTAATATTTACCATATTAGAAAGTAAAACAGATGCAGCCATAAAAAAGAACGAGATCATGTCCTTTGCAGGGGCATGAATGAAGACGGAGGCCATTATCCTCAGCAAACTAACACAGAAACAGAAAACCAAATACCACATGTTCTCACTTCTAAGTAGGAGCTAAATGATGAGAACACATGGACACACAGAGGGAAACAACACACATTGGGGCCTTTCAGAGGGTGGAGGGTGGGAGGAGGAAGAGGATGAGGAAAAATAACTAATGGGTACTAGGATTAATACCTGGGTGACAAAATAATCTGTACAACAAACCCCATGTCATAAGCTTACTTATGTAGCAAACCTATACTTGTACCCCTAAGCTCAAAATAAAAGCTAAAATTTAATTACCTACATTGCCTTAATGAATATTTAGCAACATAAAACTTTTGCAAACTGCCTCAGTAAGATTTTTTTGTAGATTGATAATATGTTTCATAAGGTATAAATCAGAGCATTTCAAATAAAATTTCCATAAAATTTTGAATTAAAAAAGGAAAGTAAAACACAAATGTTTATATTTCGTTATTAATTCATTCTATTTTTTCTTAATAATCAAAACAGATTAACACTAAATGAGTAACACTAAACTCATTGTAGAACAGATAAGCCAAAAGAACAAACAATTGTTAAAGTCTTTGTATACATACTCCCAGAGCAAGACTTTTCTAAAACGTAAAAAAACAACAGATGTTAGTGAGGATGCAGAGAAAAGGGAATACTCATACATTGTTGGGGGAATGCAAACCAGTACAACCTCTATGGAAAACAGTATGGCAATCTCCCAAAGAATCAAAATTAGGCAGCTAGCCAAAGGATAAAAAATCATTATATAAAGAGATAGCTACCACTCATGTCTGTTGTGGCACTATTCACAATAGCAAGACATAGAATCAACTTTAGTGTCCATCAATGGATGATTGTATAAAGAAAATATTTATTTACACACACACACACACACACACACACACACACACACAATACTACTCAGCCATAAAAGAAGAATGAAATCATGTCTTTTGCAGCAACGTGGATGGAACTGGAGGCCACTATCTCAAGTGAAACAACTGAGAAACAGAAAATCAAACACCACATATTCCCACCTACAAGTAGAAGCCAAACAATGTGTATCAGGGGACATGGAGAGTCCCTGGAGTCAGTGGAGACTTGGAAAAGTTGACGGGAGTGGGGGAGGACGGTAAGGGACAAGAAAATACCTTTTGGGTACAATGTACCCTATTTGGGTGATGGGTACACTAGGTACACTAAAAGTCCAGGCTTCACCAATATACAATATATCCATGTAACAAAACTGCATTTGTACCCCCTAAATCTATAAAAATAAAAAATAAGACACTTTTCTAAAAGAACTTTTACAGACACCTAGTTTAAGTAACCACAGTTTAGTTAACTAGGTAGTTTCAATACACTCCTAATTAAGTATTACAATTCATGCTAATAGGAAAAATGTAGATGATACATAGAGTTAAAAGTGCATTTCCACCTCTAAATGTTAGGTCATGATACCATTAAGAAGGCTTCCAAAGGACAATTTTCTCATATGCTTTATCCTAAATTCAATCTTTTTCTATCAGCTCCTTTGCTTAGAAATATAGGTACTTGGCCGGGTGCAGTGGCACACGCCTGTAATCTCAGCATTTTGGGAGGCCGAGGCGGGTGCATCACAAGGTCAGGGGTTCAAGACCAGCATGACCAACATGGAGAAACCCCGTCTCTACTAACAAATACAAAAATTAGCCAGGCATGGTGAGGCGCACCTGAAATCCCAGCTACTTGGGAGGCTGATGCAGGAGAATCGCTTGAACCCAGGAGGCAGAGCTTGCAGAGAGCAGAGATCACACCATTGCACTCCAGTCTGAGCGACAGAGCAAGACTCTGCCTCAAAAAAAAAAAAAATTTATATATATATATATATATGCGCACTCATCACATTGTCCTTTGATGTCCCATTTTGGAAATTCAATGCTTCCCATTTGGCCTTGCCTTTTAAATCTAGCATTCCTGGACACTCAATATTAATGTCCACAATTATAGCTTGTTTCTAAAGCCCATAGAGTTGTTTCAGTTCTTCCTCATCTGGTCTTGTTTTCACCTTCCTCACATCTTCTGCAACACTGTCAAAATCAGCCTGCAGGACCAGGCATAGTGGTTCACTACCTGTAATCCTAGCACTTGGGGAGGCCGAGGCATTGCTTGAGCCCAGGAGTTCAAAATCTGGGCAACATAGTGAGACCCCATCTCTATAAAAGCTGAGCATGGTAGTGCATACCTGTAGTCCCAGTTACTCAGGAGGCTGAAGTAGGAGGATCACTTGAGTGCAGTATGTTGAGGCTGCAGTAAGCTGTGATTGTACCACTGCACTACAGCCTGGGCAACAGTGAGATCCTGTCTCCAAAAACAAAAAATCACCTTTCAGAGACATGGTGATGACAGCCAGGCTGCTACTGCTCTCCATGTTCTCATTTATTCATTTTAGAACAATAATAAATCTCTTACATATTAATGTAAATAATATTTTTATGGAAAATAATTGTTTTCTGAAAAAAATCACAAGAAGGGTAGAATTGTTTTACATTTTTGCAAATCTTTTAAATGTCTACCTTAATAGAAGACAGATATAATCTTATAGCTACATTCAACCTATTGTGATGTGTTGTTTTGACTGAAGATCAAAACATAGATATGCAGATGGAAGAGAGAGGAGTATTTTACTAGTCAGACTATTGTGGATATTATATGAGACTATACCCAAACTCAACAAGTGGTAGGTTTCTTAAAGGTTAGTTGCAATGTGAAATCCCAAACTATACAAATAAACTTTTCGTACTCTCTAACATTAAAATCCATTGGTCTATCTTACACTTTGAATGGATCTTTTATACACGCATGACTTTGTAACATGACGCACTTGTCATTTGGAAACTATTGGTTAGGAGTTAGTGCAGAGCTTCCAAATGTTGACACTTCCATTTATACAATATCAAAATAGTCACAATTATTAATATAACCACTGATTTCATCAGAAAAGCTTTTAATCTAGGAAAACTGTCAATTTCACAGTGACAGATACAAGTTTTCTAAAATCCAGTTTTCACTTAAAAGCTGGAATTTTATCATTGGCAACAAATACTACCAGTTGTTTTCCTTAAGGCAGAAGACACATTTCATTTATTTTCAAGAAAATGTCCGCCAAATACTGAATAACCATAGTTATCTATCACCTATTACTTCCAGTAATGATAGTGCTGCCTGAAAAAAGAGAGGTATGTCAGCTTACACCTCAATTGCACAAGTGCTTTCCTTGAGATAACCATCAAACTTCTATGTGCAGCAGAAATGCTTTATGCATACTTATATTTCATCACACAGAATATTAAAAGGCATGAACTCATGGGATACAATTCAATAAAATTAATGATTTCTACTTCTTTGTTGAAAACTTTTATTTTTTTTAACTGACAGTGTGTGGAGGTGAGGAATACAGCCATTACTAGTAGTTTAGTGCCACTGCTTTGATTTGTGTTAAGGTGCCAGCAGTTTTAACTACCACTGTTTTTGCAACAACAGTACAAAGGTATACATCGTTTTTTTAAGGCAAATAATATATTATTATGAAATGGCTTTGATCTTCTGGATGTCCTGACAAGGCCTCGCTCACATCCGCCATGGTCTGAAGACTACACTTTGATAGCTATTGGCAGACAAAACCACAAAGTCCTTTCCCTCATGTCCAGATCTCCTCACCTTTCTCTAGGCAGAGCTAATCATTCACTGTTCACTGTTCTATGCTCCAAAGCACTTTGTGCATAGCTCTGTTATATTAATTCTCATGTTATGAGCTGTTCACATGCCACAGCCAAGTAGTAAGAACCAAGCTTGACTCATTCCATCCCCCAGGGCCCATTATAATACTACCACTAACATCTACCCTGTCAAGTATGAAATCAGTATGTGCTGGCTAAATGAATGAATGAATGAAGAATGTGTGAATTAATTAATTAAAAAACCATATCTCCCCAAAAGGCAAGGGAATTCTTGAATACAACCCACCAATTCCCACCACCAATATCCACTGTCCATCTGATGCCTCGACTTTCCCAACCACTTTCTATTTCTCGTCACTAAACAGTAACTCATCCCTGGAGGATGAATTGGAAATTGCCAAGTTTTACCAGCGGGGGCCCCATCAGTAAGAAAAATTTCTCCCACTTCACCTCTTACTCCTCAGCCAGGACTAGCAAATTCTGCAGCTACTCTTGATGGGATTAGAATACACCCTCACTCTTGGAAAGGGATCAAAAGACTAAGACTTGAGAGCACTGGCCCTGGGAAGATTTTCAAATTTGGCCAAGGACCATAAAGTTCAAGAGATAAAATAGCATGGGGCCTAGAATGGGGATGAGGTGAGGGAGGAGTGAGGGATGGACACTCTGGCCAGAAATGTAAAGTCTTCTTTTTTTAGACGGAGTTTTGCTCCTCTTGCCCAGGCCCAGGCTGGAGTGCAAGAGCTTGATCTTGACTCACTGCAACCTCCGCCTCCTGGGTTTAAGCAATTCTCCAGCTTAGCCTCTGCTGCCACGCCTGGCTAATTTTTGTATTTTTAGTAGAGACAGAGTTTCATCATGTTAGCCAGGCTGGTCTCAAACTCCTGACCTGAGGTGATCCACCCACCTCAGTCTCCCAAAGTGCTGGAATTACAGGTGTGAGCCACCGTGCCTGACTATGGAAATGTGAAGCCTTAAAAAAGGAACAGGTTTGAGACCTGGAGTTATCCAAGAAAGGTCCCCAGTGAAATATAACATCTCAGCTGAGGCACACAGCAGGCCTAGCCACAGGGAGAGGAGTCATATCCCTAGGCTGGGCAAAACTCAGCCTATCTGAGAGACATTCCTGTACCTGTTAGAACAGCTTGTCCTCATATCCAAGAAGAGGACCAGCTCTTCTCAGCAGGGGGCAGGAATTCAAAAGATCTTTTCTTCTGGACAAAACTGGCACTGGTTTCAGCTGCCTAGGCAACACTAACACAAATCACTACAGATTCTAAGCTCTGACTTCCTTTTTATTTTTGAGAGGGGGTCTTGTTATGTTGCCCAGGCTGGTTTGAAACTCCTGGCTCAAGCAATCCTCCGGTCTCAGCCTCCCAAATAGCTAGGATTACAGGCTTTTGCCACTGCACCCAGCTTCTGAGGTCTGAATTTTGACCAAGCTCACTTCTCTCCCTGAGGTCACTCATCAAAAATTAATCAGCTCAGAGCAGTGGCTCAAGCGTGTAATTTCAGCACCCTGGGAGGCCGAGATGGGCGGATCATGAGGTCAAGAGATCGAGAACATCCTGGCCAACATGGTGAAACCCCGTCTCTACTAAAAATACAAAAATTAGCTGGGCATAGTGGCACACGCCTGTAGTCCCAGCTACTTGGGAGGCTGAGGCAGAAGAATCGCTTGAACCCAGGAGGCAGAGGTTGCAGTGAGTCAAGACTGTGCCACTGCACTCCAGCCTGGTGACAGAGCAAGACTTCGTCTAAAAAAAAAAAAAAAAAAAAATTAATCCATTGGCCAGGCTTGGTGGCTCATGCCTGTAATTTCAGCACTTTGGGGGCCAAGGTAGGAAGATCACATGAGGCCAAGAGTTCAAAATCAGCCTGGTCCACATAGTGAGATCTCATCTCTACAAAGGAAGAAAACAATTTAAAAATTAGCCCAGTGTATTGGTGAGCACCTGTAGTCCCAGCCACTTGGGAGGCTGAAATGGAGGACTGCTCGAGTCCAGGAGTTTTAGGCTGTGTGAGCCATGCTCATGACACTGCACTCCAGCCTTGGTGACAAAGCAAGACCCTGTCTCAAAATTAATAACAGGCCAGGCGCAGTGGCTCACCCTTGTAATCCCAGCACTTTGGGAGGCTGAGGCGGGCAGATCATGACGTCAGGAGTTTGAGACCAGTCTGGCCAACATGGTGAAGCCCTATCTCTACTAAAAATACAAAAAAATTAGCTGGGTGTGGTGATGGGCATCTGTAATCCCAATTACTCAGGAGGCTGAGGCAGGAGAATCGCTTGAACCCGGGAGGCGGAGATTGCAGTGAGCCAAGACCGCACCACTGCACTCCAGCCTGGGCAACAGAGTGAGAATCCGTCTCAAAATAAATAAATAAATAAATAAATAATAATAATAATAATAATAATAATAATCCACAGCATCAACTATATATACAGCTCCATGTTGAGTACAATGAGATATACTTCTGAGTTCAACCAGCATTTCTGACTTTGCACCTCATATGGCCTTACCTCAGTCAGTTCATAACTATAGTTATTTGAAGATATCTGAGGACACAGCTTGTGATTCTCATTTTTCATAGCATTTGATTCCACCTGGCACATGATATATTTATTTCTTGGTTTGTTTGTCATCTATCTCCCTCCACTAAAAGTAAGGTTCACGAGAGCAGTTGCTTTTTCGTTCACTGCAGTATCCCAAGGGACTCGTACAGTGCCTGACACATACTAGGTATTCAATAGAGAATTTGCTGAATGAATGAATAAAATGAATAAATCTTCACTTTCCCTAATTTGCAAGGTAGGTTTCTCCTCTTTTTTTTTTTTTTTTTTTTTTTTTTTTTTGAGACAGGGTCTTGCTCTGTCACCTAGATTGAAGTGCAGTTGCATGATCATGGTTCACTACAGCCTCTACCTTTCGAGTTCAAGCAATCACTGCCAACCCCTCATTCTCCCTCCCCACACAACCACTGATCCAATTTCTATCACAATAAACTAGTTTTGCCTGTTCTAGAATTTCAAATTAAGGGAATCATCAGTATGTACTCTTTTGTGCCTAGCTTCCTTCCACCACCCCAGAATATTCCTACTTGGTCCTTCACTGCCAACCCTCATTCTCCCTCCCCACACAACCACTGATCCAATTTCTATCACTATAAACTAGTTTTGCCTGTTCTAGAATTTCAAATTAAATGGAATCATCAGTATGTACTCTTTGGTGCCTAGCTTCTTTTACTCAGCAAGATTTGAGATTCAGCCATGTTGTCACATGAATCAGTATTTGTTCCATTTTGTTGCTAAGTAGTATTCCATTGAATGGCTATACCACCACTTGTTTATCCATTCATCAGTTTTTGGCTATTTTACAAATAAAGCTACTATGAGTATTCATGTACAAGTCTTTGTGTGAACATATGTTTTCATTTTTCTTGAGCAAATAGCTAGGGTGGAACTGATATATTATACAATAAAAATATGTTTAACATTTCAAGTTAACTACCAAACTGTTTTCTAAAGTAGGCCTATCACTTTATACTCCCACCAGTCATGCATGATATGTCCAGGTGCTCCATATACTCCCTTATACATGGTGACGCTAGACTGAAGCCCAGGTCAAGAACCACTCAGAATTCTTTCTATATGGAAGGCTCTTACTTACTTCTTTCTTAACCTGCAAACTCTGACTCATGCTGTTGATCTCCATTTAAATATCTTTTCTTCAAAGATCCTGACTCATTCTCCCGCCCAAACTGGCTTAGGCCCACATTATACATTCTCAAAACAAACTACATTTTCATTTATAGCACTTTTCGCAACAGTAATTATTTCTGTGATAATGTGCTAAATGTCTGTCTTCTCCACTAAATTAAATTGTAAGCTCCATAATGGCAGGAACCATGGCTGTCTTGTTCATGGCTGAATCCTGGCTGCTAGCACCTAGCTTAGTCCCTAGCACAATAGTTAGACTTCAATGAACATGTGTTGAATGAACAAACAAATGCCCAGAAAAATTTGTTGAATGAACAAATTCTAAAAGAGATGAATAAACACCATCCTTTGCTCACAAAAAGTACTAGGAGAATGAGCACAGTATATGAATTACAAGGTAAAATATAGCAAGGGGCAAGAGACCACAGCAGCAGGAGATACCACTGAAAAACAGGTAGAAGAGAATAGGAGAAGAAGGAAGAGCAACCCAAACAAAGAAAGCCCAACGGCAAGGAGTACAGCATCTCACACAACTTGACTTATTAAAAGATCAGGAAGTCAGGCCAGGCATGGCAGCTTATGCCTGTAATCCCAGCACTTTGGGAGGCCAAGGATCACCTGAGCCTGGGAGCTCAAGACCAGCCTTGGCAACATAGGAAAACTCCATCTCTACAAAAAATACAAAAATTAGCTGGGAGTAGTGGCACACATCTATGGTGCCAGCTACTAGGGAGGCTTGGATGAGAGGATTTCTTGGGCCTGGGAGGTCAAGGCTGCAGTGAGCTGTGAGCATGTCACTGTACTCCAGCCTCGGCAACAGAGCAAGACCCTATCTCAAAAAAAAAAAAAAGGAAGAAGAAAGAAGAAGAAGAAAAGAGAAGAAGAAGAAGGAGGAAGAAAGGAAGAAGAAGAAGAAAGAAGAAGAAAGAAGAAGAAGAAAGGAAGAAGGAGGAGGAGGAGGAGGAGGAGGAGAGGGAGGAGAAGGAGGAGGAGGAGAAGGAGGATGGTTATACATGATGGCGAGGAAGGAGGAGGAGGAGGCTGAGAGGAGGAGAAGGAGGAGGAGGAGAAGGAGGAGGAGTGAGAAGGATGTGATGATGATGAGAAGGAGGAGAGTGAGAAGGAGGAGGAGTGAGCATGGAGGAGAGAGCATGAGGAGGAGGACATGAGGAGAGGAGAAGGAAGAGGATATATGAGGAGGATATGAGGAGGAGATAGTTAAGAAATAGCTGAGAAGAAGAAGAAATAAAGGAGAAGGAGTATTAGCTGAGCATGAGAAGGAGAAGGAGAAGGAGAATGAGAAGGAGAAGGAGAAGGAGAAGGAGAAGGAGAAGGAGAAGGAGAAGGAGAAGGAGAAGGAGAAGGAGAAGGAGAAGAAGAAGAAGACGACGACCAAGAAGTCAAAGCATTCTTCTTACTAATCTTGCAAAAACTCCTGGCATAGAATGGGAATAATGGATGTTGAGATCACATATTATACTCAGACTCGAAATGGCAGAATTGAAGGGGATTTGGAGGGCCTCAAGGGCCACTGCTCTTTTAACACCTGGAGAAGAAAATTGAGGTCATAAAATGGGTTGTTTTGCCCTAGGTCGGCCAGCGAAGAAGTGGCAGAACCAGATTAGAAACCACACTAACTTTCTATACCACGTCCTGTGGCAAGGCTATAGTTGGGTGATCTGAATGAGCCTATGCAACAGGGCTCCCTGGCATTACTAAGTCTTACTTTCCAAGGCAACAAAGCAAGGGCTGTGGGGTGAGGAAGCAGGGGTTCCATCAGGGATTTTTGGTCTATTAATGGCAAATACAAGAAACTCTATCTGGGCTTGTACCATTCCCCAAACAGGGTAAAAGAGAACAACCTTGCTTTGCCTTAAATTCTTTAGTGTTCAACCCTCTGAAACAAACTAGCCAAAGACCTCTTTCTCATTAGAACTTAAATATAAAGTTTAAGAATCACTAGAGAAGGAAAACTGAGTCTCTGGTACACCATGCTGGGAGGAGCAAAAAGAGCAAAAGAATATGCTTCTGTTAAACCTAATCGTCTGCTAGAATAGAAGTCTCTGGCTATCTTTCCTCCAGGGTACACTCAGCGACTCCTTCTTGTGTCCCATTTCTACCTTCCTCCTCCTGTAAGCATTCTTTTCTTCAAATTTTGATCTCACATGAAGCCTCCTTCCAGAAGAAAATGGCTAATCCCTACAGCTAGTCACCAACAAGCAGGACTTGACCTCAATAACATGGGCTTCTGGTGCAGGAGCCATCCCCAACTGTTATGACACCCTTTGCCTACTCCTTGGTTTCCCATAGGGCTTCAGACTCCTGGTAGACAGCCTATTTGGCCGCCCTTTTGTTTCTATGACCTCTCTGACTGAACTGAAAGTGTCTGACTGACTCCCAGTTCAGCGTTCACATGCTGGAATACCCATTTCAACACTTATTTAACACTTTCAAGCAGCTTTTGCTGATGACTGAACTAGCTGAACTAGGCAAAGACACTGGGAACTCAAACAGTAACACACACTTCTCTGGACTCCAGGATCCCCTTTTTCCCCAATCCCCAATTATTGAAATATATACTGAATTGCAGAGGTAGCAAATATGGGTCTTTGAATTCCAACTTTCCTATGCATTGACTAATCCTAAGGATTAATGTTCTTACCTGAAAAATCAGTCAAGTCTTTTGAAAAATAGTAAAGCTCTATACAAATGTTAGTTGTTCATCTGTCAGTTTCTAGTCTCCGCTTAACCCGGAAGACTTTATTTTATTACATATTTATTTATTTATGAGACAGGGTCTCACTCTGTCGCCCAGGCTGGACTGCAGTGGCAAGATCATGGCTCACTGCAGCTTCTACCTCCCAGGCTCAGCCTCCCAAATAGCTGAGACCACAGGCATGCACCACTGTGCTTGGCTAATTTTTGTATTTTTTGAAGAGATGAGGTTTCACTATGTTGCCCAGTCTGGTCTTGAACCCCTGGGCTCAAGCAATCCACCGCCTCAGCCTCCCAAAGTGCTGGGATTACAGGCATGAGCCACTGAGCCTGGCCCTGAAGTCTTATCTTTCCAACAATAGCAAAGAGAGTCTTTTATTCTTCTGGTGTTCCCCTGTGTCTAGCCCAGTGCTGGGTAGCACAGTATCTGGTCTAGAGACAATTGAAAGCTGTGTACTGATTTTGAAGGTTTGCTATCCCAGGTTTGGTATCCCACATACCATAGGTCTTTACATATACTAAAACTTCCAAGAAGCAAGACAGCCCCGGAAGAATTAAATCAACACACACTTGTTCAAAACCTACCCAAAATTATCTGACTGGTGCCTGACCCAAACGTTCTTGTGCCCTAGCCAGCACTCATCAGGGTCTGAGATAGCCAAAAAAATAATTACAGACAACTCAAATGGCTTTCTGCTGCAAAAAATTTTCTGAAAGTGTTGGAGTGGGCACCCAAGGACTTGCCCAGATAAAGGACAATCCCTAGGAGACATGTCCAACCTATCAGTGGACCCTCTAAGATTATACCCTTCTGGGTTCAATCAGTAAGGTTGGTTCCCAACAATCAGTCCCAATCACAGCAGCTATAAGAGCACGGTGATAAAAGCCTTGAAAATATAAACACTGAGGAACCAGGCACACCACTGCAGGGGGTAAAAACAATGTGGATTCCAGTTTCCATAGTAATAAGAGGACAGACTCAAACCTCCCAGGCCTCTTGCTGGCTGGTTAGAAAAGAACACATTCCTGGGCTCCAAAAGATACATGAACTAGGAGAGAGCTTCTCATTATCTTTCTGCCCCATATAAGCCTCCACTCAGACAATAAAAGAAAGATAACTGGCCCCTCTTTGTCTCTTCTTGGGAGAAGATAACCAATAGCATCTACTAAACAACGTTGCAGTCAAGATGATCATTCTAGGAACCAGGTTCTGACTCTCTTCCTGCTGCTGAAGAGCAGCCCTTCCTTACAGGATGCCTTTCTCAGCTGGGGTAGCAGAGTGTCCTCCCTGAAAGGAGACTATCCAGAATGAAGTCTGCCTGAGCCTTCTGGCAGCCCAGGCTCCATAGCCCTGCTCCCTCCTCTGCACAAGCCTGATCTGATTTCTGAGGACGATACATCTATGACAGTGCAGTTCAGGCTTCTACATCTCTTGCCTGGGTTACAACAGTTTCCTCACTATTCTCCCTGTCTCTGTTCTAGCTTCTTTCAGACTCGTCCTCTACCAAGCAGTGAGTACAATTTTCCTAAAATTCAAATCTGGGCCAGGCACAGTGGCTTATGCCTGTAATCCCAATACTTTGAGAGACTGAGGCGGGAGGATCACTTAAGCCAGGAGTTCAAGATCAGCCTGAGCAACAAAGCAAGACCCTGTCTCTACAAAATAAAAATTTAAAAATTATCTGGGTATGGTGTCATGCACTTGTAGTCCCAGCTGCTTGGGAGGCTAAGGCAGGAGGATCCCTTGAGCCCAGGAGTTTGAAGTTGCGGTAAACTATGATCACGCCACTGCACTCCAGCCCAGGTGACAGAGCAAGACGTTGTCTCAAAAAAATAAAATAAAATTCAGATCTGACTAGATAGCCCTCCTGAATAAAATCCTTCACAGACCCACAAAAAAACCTGTACATAAATGTTCACAGAAGCTTTATTTGTAATACCCAAAACTGGAAGCAGCCCATATATTCTTCAACAAGTGAATGGTTAAACTCCAGGACTTATGTACAATGGTACATGACTCAGCAATAAAAAGGAATGACCGGCTGGGCGTGGTGGCTCATGCCTGTAATCCCAGCACTTTGGGAGGCCGAGGTGGACAGATCTTGAGGTCAGGAGTTCGAGACCAGCCTGACCAACATGGTGAAACCCCATCTCTACTAAAAATACAAAACTTAGCCGGGTGTAGTGGTGCATGTCTATAATCCCAGCTACTCAGGAGGCTGAGGCAGGAAAATCGCTTGAACCCAGGAGGTGGAGGTTGCAGTGAGCCGAGATCGCACCACTCCACTCCAGCCTGGGCAACAGAGCAAGACTTCGTCTCAAAAAAAACAAAAAAACAAAAATGACCTATTGATACACACAACTTGGATGACTTTCCAAGGAATTGAACTGAGCAAAGAAAAAAAAGAAGCCAATTCCAAAAGGTTATATACTCTGTGATTCCATTTATGTAACATTTTTGAAAGGATAAAATTCTAGAAATGGAAGACAGAGAGAGGTTAGGAATGAGGAAGGGGCTTGAAAGGAGATGGGAGTGGTTATAAAAGAACAGGAAGGATCTTTGTGGTGGTGGAATAGAACTTTATACACATAGATGAGTACAAGTAAAACTGGGAAATCTGAACAAGATTGGTGGATTTTATCAATGTCAGTGTCAATATCCTGGCCATGATATACAAAAGCTTGTCCAAAATGTTACCATGGAGGAAACTGAAAAGTTTTCCAGTGATCTCTCCATATTATTTCTTAGAACTCCATGTAAATCTACAATCATGTCAATAAAAACTTTAATTTAAAAAATCCTTCACAGGGTCCCAAACTCCCTTAACAGTGATGCTTGACTTTTTTTCAGTAAGGAATTCCAAAGAGCTCCACGTAATGATAGTTGTGCTTTTACTAACCACTGGTTGAAAAATGACTGAGGAAATAATATGGATTCATGAGACACCCCTCAAAGACCCCTTTCAGGGATTCAAATCCCCAAGACTGGGAATGCTTGGCCTTTGTAATGAATATAAGTTAGAAAAGCATACAAGACTTTTTCAAGAGGCTATCTCTATAGCGTTTTCTAGCCTTATCTCCTGCCACTCACCAGCTCACATATACCCTACGCTCCCACCATACTAAATACTGTCAGTTCCATAAATATGCAAGGCTCACTTTGTGGCTTTGTACATGATGTTCCCTCTGCCCGCAATATCCTTGCCCCATTCTACACCTGACTAATTCATACTCAGGTTTCAAGATTCTACTCAGGCTTTTTCTAATTTCTCTGGAAGCCATCTCTATACTGACCCCTGGGGTTTGAGTAGGAGTCCCTCTTCTGTGCTCCTATAGTCCCTGTGCTTCTCTTTATCACAATTTGGACCAATTACTTAAATTTTCTATGCCTACATGTCTACCTGTAAAATAAGGAGAAAACAGTATCTACCTCATAGGGTTGTGAGAATTAAATGAGTTAATACATATAAAGTACTTCAAATAGTGCATGGCACATAGTAAGTGTTCAATTATTACCATGTTATTTTTGTTGTAATTGTCTAACTAGTACACTGAAATATCTAAGCAGAAATTGGTATTTGCATTCATGTCTAGTATAGCATATAGTAGATGCTTGGTAAATATTTGAGAAGAGAATTAAAGGATCTAAGGTTAGGGCAGGAAGGTAGAATCTAAATTAATGGTAGAACCAGAGATTTAGAGGACTTGGAATAACTGCTAAGAGCAGGAGGTGAGTACAGGTTGGAACTAGGAATAAGATAGACATATTTAGAAGATAAGTGTAAAAAGACCCAGACTATTATAGATTGAGAACTTGGATGAATAAGCACAACTGAGACCTGCTAAATCATACATATCTTCTAAACTGGCTCATGTAGGGCTCCTTTGGTTTGTCTTCATAATTTGTTCATGTAGAGCTAGAAAAGTTGACTAACATTTTGGAGGCACGATTTTTTCATCTGTAAAATATGGCACAATAATGTATTTTTCTAAATATATAAGATTATGCAAGCAAACTACATAGTCTACAGATTCAAGTAAAACTAGCTTGTTCTTAGTAAATATTAGGTTCTCCTCATCCCTTAATTATTTTTCTCTTATATATTAAAAAAAGAAAAGATAAGCCCCTTGGATAATAACCACCTAGAAGAAGAGAAAGGGAGATATGGGAAACTGACCTATACAAAACAAAGCACCAGAGCTTAAGAAAGGGTGGATAGGTACCTAGAATTATTCTCTCTCTAGCTTTTCATGTCTAATACTTTCTGACCCTTCAAGCCCAGGGAAGGTCCTGGGATGCCTTCTTTAACTACTCCGGGCCCTATAAGTCTCCCATTTTGAGGTCAGAGTACTGAGCCTACACTGGCCAACGGACCACCTCATAAGAGCTCTTCTAAACCTAACTGAATTCTGTTCTCATGTGGCCTGTTAGCTCCTCTAGAATGGAACTTGAGTGTCTTTTTGCTTTCTCCACAAGAACAGAATTAAGAATACTATAACTCTCTAAGGGAGAAAGGGAGGATGAACATGTCAGGAACTAAGTTGAGCACTTCTATATATGTTGTCTCTGAAACTTTGTAAAGTCAGTACTTTTATTATCCCCAATACAATATGAGGAAACTGAAGCCCAGATACAATAAGTAACTTTCCCAAGGTCACATATATGGTGAAAGTAGGGCTGGAAGTGGGATACAGTCTGTCTCCAGAGCCTTGATAAGAATAAATGCATACAGGTGCCTACCTGGTAACTAACCACACGGCTGATTTACTGGGCAATTCAGTGACATCAGCTCCCCACCTCAACTCCTCTCTGCTGCCAATCTGAGCCTGGGAGAGCTGTTTGGCTTCCTTTCTTCCTCTTATTTTGTCCAACATAGGAAATACGAAGGTAGCCCACCGTGTCCCTTGTAGGATGGAGTATGTGGAAAAAACATGTGAAACAGAAGGCCCCCATCAGGGGTAATAAACGAGAGCCAAATATTCAACATCAGAGCCAGAAAGCCCTCCCTAGTTAAAACTTTCTGGCTTCAGAAAGGAGGAAATTGAACCCTGAGAGGAAAGGTCATTTGCATAAGGTCATACAGCCGAGTAGAATCTAAAACTCTGTCTTCTGACACTCAAATTGGTGCCCACTTTGGTCTACCCTGTACCAGGCTATGGAGACAGAACTACAATATGACCTGTCAGGCCTGTCACTAAGTGCAAAACCCAAAAGCTGTAAACACAGGAAATGGGTTGGGATGAGGTTCAGAGGAGCAGCAACATTTGCCAAGTTAAAAGTGTTCGAGGGTTTCCTGTCCACAGCTGTTAACTGTCAAAGAAATGTTCCAGAAAGCAATACAAGGCAGAAAGAAAAAAAAAAAAAAAAAAAAAAAAAAAACCCCACTAAGAATGAGGAGAAAATATTCAGGCTTAGATATGCCTTTGTAAATTATTTAGTCCAACATAATTAGTTTTACAGATGAGGAAACTAAGACCCCCCTCCCTGCAAAAGAGAAGTGATTTGTCCCAACACAAAGACAGAACTTAAGGACTCTTACAAAGCACTGAGTTGGTTCAAATCATTCATTTTAATGATGAGAGCCTGAGACACAGAGGGAAAGGGCCATGCCCAATGTCACACAGTCATACAGTGGCAGAGCCAGCACTAGAACTCAAGGCTTCTACTTCACAGACCAGGGTGCTTCCCACTGGTTAGAGTGAGCCAAATAAAGTTATTTACCTGGAGTGATGTGGGTAGTGTTTTGGCCCTGGAAAAAGTATAGCAGGTCAGGAGACATAAAATAAGCAGGATATGGTAATGGCTAACAAAGAATGACAGGACCCAGGGCCAGCCTAAAGGAGCCAAAATAAAAATGCTTCTGATTGCTTAAGACACTTGGAAAACTAAGAGGCAGAAAAATATTCTGGCTATTTTAGGAACCTAGAATCCAACGAAGAACAAGCAGGGCAGGCAGAGAGAAAAGGCCAGAAATGCTAAGAACAATCCCAAAGTATGCTACTTTCTTTGTCCTAGGCCAAATATCCAGAAAACATCACCTCAGAAGCAGCTCTGGGTTCAGCTCACTATAGGGGTACTATAGTAACCAGCAGATTCTTGGGTTCCACACACACACAGCCAACAGGTATGGAGGGGAATGACATTTACACACTTCCTGGCATTTCATATTAACTTAATTCTCACATCAGGCCTACAGGACAAATATTTTGATTCCCATTTAACAGATATGAAAACTGGGGTGTAGAGAGGGCAAGTCTCTTGCTCATGATCATAAAATTAGTATTGTGTATAGCAAATTCAGTATTCAAATGTATACTATTATTCAATAAATTCCTACCCAGTGCCTGCTGTTCCAACCCCATTGATATAGTTTGGATATTCATCCCTACCCAAATTTCATGTTGAATTGTACTCTCCTATGTTGGAGGTGGAGCCTAGCGGGAGGTGTGTGGGTCATGGGGGCAGATCCCTCCTGGCTTGATGCTGTCTTTGTGACAGTTCTCACAAGATCTGGTTTAGAGTGTATGGCACCTCTGCCCACCCACTCTCTATCTTGCTCCTGCTTTTACCATGTTAAGTGTCTGCTCCGTCTTAGTCTTTCACCATGATTGTAAGCTTCCTGAGGCTTCCCTAGAAGCTAAGCAGTTGCCAGCCCCATGCTTCCTGTAAAGCCTGCAGAACTGTGAGCCAATTAAGCCTCTTTTCTTTATAAATTACCCAGCCTCAGGTATTTCTTTATAACAATGCAAGAATGGCTAATGTACCTATGCTAAGGACTATAGATATAATAATAAAATAGACATGGTCCCTGGCCTAACAGAGTCTCAATCAGGGAAGAAGCAGTTAAGCAATAATGATTAATATAATAATACACAACTTTTTTTTTTTGAGACAGAGTCTTTCTGTGTCACCCAGGCTGGAGTGCAGTGGTGCAATCTCAGCTCACTGCAACCACTGCCTCATGGGTTCAAGCAATTCTCCTGCCTCAGTCTCCCAAGTAGCTGGAATTACAGGCATGCACCACCACACCCAGCTAATTTTTTTTTGTCTTTTTTTTTGTATTTTTAGTAGAGACGGTGTTTCACCACATTGGCCAGGCTGATCTCAAACTCCTGACCACAGGTGATCCGCCCGCCCCAGCCTCCCAAAGTGCTGGGATTACAGGCATGAGCCAGCACACCCAGCCTACACAACATTTTTGAATGCTTACCATACATCAGGCACTAGTCTACATTCTCCAAATATCCTGCCTTATTTAAATTCTCACAATAACTGCCAGTGAGGCAGTTGCCATTATTCTCTTCATTTTACAGACAGGAAACTAAGGCACAGAGAGATAAGTAACTTGCTCAAGAGCACATAGCCAGTGAGTTGTAAAAGTAAGGATTCAAACCCAGGCAACTTGACTTCAAAGCCTATACTCCTAATAGCTACCTCCAAACAAGCAATGGTAAGACAGCCTAGTGAGTACTCCGATAGAGGGAAGTCAGAATATGGAGGGCCTTGCTGGGACAACTGGGTCACCCATATTATACAATGAGGAGTCATTAGATAAAGACTGGAAAGAACAGAAAGACGAAATTGAGCATCAAGGACTAGGTTATAGTAGCTGATTCCTCCAGAGATAGGAAAACCCTAGCAAGAAATGATGGGATGGTGACCAGAGTCACTACACTCCTGCTCTGATTAGGGTACCATCACCTCTACTGTGCAGAGCTCTCTCATCCAACATCTCACCGATGCTCACTACAATTCAATGAGTCAGGCAGAGCAGAAGTTCCTGATCCCACTTGACAAATGAGGCCCACACAGCGGTAGTGATTTGTCCTAGGTGGCACAGTGAGTTGGTGACAGAAGAAAGTCTCTTACTTAACTTGTGCTCTTTCTAGTAGACTACTCTGTCACAAAAGGAAAATCCAAAACATAGTATTGAGGAAGAGTTAAAAACTGTAGATTTCTCTGACCATTCTCTTTTCATCTTATCATCACTCCCATCCCACTCCCCCCTCCACTCCCACTACACAGGCACAGAGAGTTCTGGCTGCTTAAATATACTCATGCTCCCTCCCTTGGTGTCTCCAGAGGCCAGTGATTCAATCAGTGAGTTAATCAGGCACAAAAACTTGGCTGCCATGAGAAGCCATGTCCTCAGGGAAACATTCCCCTCCATCAGCTCATCCACAGCATGCAAATCTTTAAATGGCAGTTAAAGAATTGAGAAGAATGCTGAAAAGAAAAGCCAGAGGAAACACCCTGTAAAAGGAAAGCATTTCATATTATCTCAAGTCTGCACAGAAGACATAGAATTTGGCCCCAGCCTAAGGCCCCTTCCTCCAATCAACTCAGTTGGGATCTTAAGTTCCTAAAAAAGAGAGAAAATGTGCTAAAAATCCATCATTAACTCATTAATTAATTCATCCGTTCATTCATTATTGATGTCTATTCTGTACATAACCTATGTTAGGTGGTAGAGCCAAACAACTTTAAAAAAAAATCTCTGCCTTCAAAAAGTTTACTTTCTAGCTTATACTTCATTATAAATGAAGATATCTTTTGACTAATACATTTGCTTCTATCACTTATGTGAATCTGTGTATATAAGTGATAATTTGTTTTCTTTAAGTCATAGTGATATGACTGTGTAAGATACACAAAGGAAAAATGAAAGGAAAGTTGTCTTTGTTCCTTAGTATAATTTTCCATCTATTCTAGCATAACTTTTTGTTTGGTTGGTTTTTGTCTTTTGCAGAGACAGAGTCTCTCCTGTTGCCCAGGCTAGCCTCAAACTCCTGGGCTCAAATGATCCTCCCACCTCGGCCTCCCAACATGCTGGGGTTACAGGCATGAGCCACTGCACCCAGCCTAGAAGATGTTTTTTTTAACTGTGAATTGGCCTGTGGCTCTCTTGGGAAAACCTATATTGAGTAATAATCTTTTTTTTATTAAAGCACATATAGCTTTAGAAGAAAAAAAAAAAAAAACAAAAGGCTTACCAGCTTACAGTCTGTATTGTCTGGTGAAGAAGACAGGTAATCAAGAGGCGTTGCGTGGAGGTAAGAATGGGTATGGTGTGTGATCAAGTTACCAGCCAAACCAGGACTTCAACCCAGTTTCTCTATTGCAGTTAACGATGCAGAAAAGCACTCCTTAAATGGCCATGTAATGTTTAGACAGTATGTGGCAATCTCACCATGTGAGTAGTCCCCATTTTCTACTAGGAAATATCTACAATCACAGGATATACCAGGTTCTGTGGAAGCAAGTTGACTAATTCTTTCCTAGGAGTCAGGGAAAGGCTTCCCAAAGAAGATGCCCTCAGAGCTTGGCCTTAGGAAATACAAAACATCTAGATGACAGAAGGCTGAGCATGCACAGACACAGCTGGCAAGGTCTCAGAGAAGACTAGAGGGTCCCAGGCTCCCAGCAGAAGAGTTGCCTTGAGGTAAAAGAAATGATATAACCCTGGTTGCTTTAGCAATGATAACATCTTTCTGGGGTGTCTGTTCCAGGCAAAGTCCATCAGACTCTGTACAGGACCTAACTACTCTGCACTCAAAAAGCTCTAAGCATTAGCTTGAGACTCTATGAGAGGTTTCTCTATCTTGCTCTCAAACACTTCCTGCCTTGCACACTAGCCCCCAAAGCAGCCAGGAACACATTACCTCATAAAGAGCTCTGCTGGTACCACAAATGGTCTTATGACATGAGACTTAAAGCCAGCCAAAATGAGAAATGATCCAGTTCAAATGCAACCTTTGGAGGTTTTTAACCTTCAGCTGGCCAAAGATGAAGATAAAAGTCCTTTAATGCTGCATAAACAGGGAGCAAAGCAAACTGCCCATACCAAATCACAGTTCACTGAGAGGAAACCCAGAATCCAGTAGTCCCTGCCACCCTACTGATCCATCACCAAACCCATGTTCCAGCTAGGCCCACTCTAGGCCCACAGCACAGGCAACACTACAAAGAAGGATGGGGTAAGTTCTCAGGAACTCTCCTGAGGCACATCCAAATGGAAGAGGGCAACTGTCTATGGTTCTTTCCCACCATCAACACTACCCTGAATACCAGATCAGCCTGGCCCTTATGGGACTTAGAAGTCTACAAAGAAGCTGAAAATGTGTCATCCAGGCACCTCAGACCACTCTGCCCAGGAAATGGAGGCTACTTATGCCACTCGCATAGTGAGACTGCCTTCTATGCGTGGTCTAGATATTACATGGCCATTAGTGCTTGTCTGCACAGCTCACTGCAATAGACAGACCAGGTTGAAGTCCTGGTTTGGCTACTAACTTGATCACACACCATATCCATTCTTACCTCCATGCAGTGCCCACCGATGATCAAATTCTACCCTACCTTCAAACCCAATCCAAATACTGCCTCCTCTAATGAGATCTTCCTGCCTTTTACGTCATCAGTGACCACTCTATTTGTATTTGAACATTTTTTAATTGACATGTAATTAAAGCCTATTTTTTATCATTTTAAATACTCAAAAATATGTATAGACAGGGCTTTGTGGCTCCTGACTATAATCCTAGAACTTTGGGAGACAGAGGCAGGAGGGCTGCTTGACTCCAGGAGTTCGAGACCAGTCTGTACAACAACATAAGACCCTCTCTCTACAAAAATTAAAAATTAGCTGGGTGTGATGGTTCAAACCTGTAGTCCCAGGTACTCAGGAGGCTGAGGTGGGAAGATTGCTTTAGCCCAGGAGGTCAAGACTGCAGTGAGCCATGATCCTACCATTGCACTACAGCCTGGGCAACACAGTGACACTGAGACTCTCTCTCTTTCTCTCTCTCTCTCTCTCTCTCTATATATATATATATATATGTATACTGTTTGCTACAACATTGCTGCATTCCTTTCACCAGAACTCAAGTTATTTAACAAGGCTGCCCAAGTCCTACACATCTACTGCTTAACCCTACCAGAAATTACTTTCAAATATAACAAATGTTTTGTACTGCTAGATGATTTAACATGGACACACCCTATCTCAAGAACCCATTGCCAACTCTCCTCCCTCTAATTATTCATCCTGCACCTCCCAGTCAGATCTGTTTTGTTTAATATCACTTTATGCAGGCCTCACCTTGCTTACCACTTTCATGGATCTTCATTACCTACAGCAGAAGTCTTCGAACTGTAGATATCAATCCCTCAGTCAGTGGATCATTTTTGTTTTGCTTAATTATCAGAGTTCATCAGTAGAGGAATGTACTCTTTTGTAAAAGTTTTGTTTCATTTAAATAATAACAACATCTCTTTTATATAAAGTCCAAACTTCTCTGTCTCTTTAATTTTACTCCACTGCTCCTTCTATGTATCCTCCACTCCCCCAAGATTGACATTCTCTGTGGGACCTGTTCCTCCATTCATGGCTTGCCATCCCCTCTTTTCTCTTTCTCCAAATGCAAACCAGCCTCTCCGGTTTAGGTCCTCCAGGACAGCTCCTTGAAAGGGTCGTGGGGGAGGCAGTCAGTGCATGGGGGTATGCTGCTTCCCAATAGCCTACCATGATGCATCAGCCACTATGCTGGTGCTTTACACATATCACCTCATTATTCCTCACAACCCTGTGAGTCTGCTGTTATTATCCCCATTTTACAGAAAAGGAAAAAGTCGTTCAGGGAATTATGTTAACTTGCCAATGGCCTACAGTTCTAAAGCATACACTCTCTCCACTATACCTTCTCAGCCCCTTATGATCTATTCCCCACATTTAAATATTTACATGTATACAATTTGATTTTGCATTTTATTTAAACTGCCTCAAACTATTTTCCTATTTATGTATGTGTCTTATCTCCCCAACTGGACCCTCAGCCCCTCTCCTCCCCTCACACCAACGGCTTCCGCTATACCCCCTAACAGAGCTAGGCACACAGAGTTTTGGCCAAAACAAATTGATAAGTCTGGGCTCACTAGAAGACAGACTGTTGTGTTCTGGGTAAAGCTGCTAAATAGCTGGGCTTTAAGCATACAAAACTATTAATTAATTTCTTCTGGAGTTAAGAAAAAAGGTCTCTTAACCAAGAAAATCACACAGTGAAGTCTATGAGTCACTCTTGTCAGCAATGATATGAAGATCCCAGAAAACAAGTAACAAAAAAAGAGTTACAGTGGGTGGAGTGTTTTTTCTCTTCCCACTCCTTAGGGAACACAACTGGGATGATGATCTCTAACGAGTGCACACAGCTTCAGCTACAGAACAAGGGAATCCCAAAGAGAAGGTCGGCCAAAAACAGCCAACCCAAAAGGTGCCCGGAGAAAGCCTCCAGGTGGCTCAGAAGAATAGGGAAAGAAAAATACTGGCCAAGGAAACAAAGAATCTTCCTTGTTCCTAGTTCTATGTTCTGATTCATTCACTTATTTAACAAATATTTATTAAGAGCACTGAGGATACCAGTTGATCTAGTGTGTAATCTGGACAGGTAAATTATTTAACTTCTCTGAATCTCAATTTCTTCATATCTAAAATGACTTAATAAGCACTTTCTTGCCTATATCACAAGGTATTGAGAGGATCAAATGAGAAAGGATAGACTAACATTGTGGACAAATAATAAAGCTGTATTTTTTTAATTGTGGTAAAACATACATTTAAAAGGCTGTATTTTACATCTGTGTTTCTCTGGCCTAAGTGGAATGCAGTGGTTGGGAGAAATGCAGACAGGAGATCAGCGGTAACCTCAACTATGTCATAGTCACCTACTTTCCTGACCCCACTGTTGGGCCTGTAAGATTTGCAAGAATCACCGAACAAAGTCAGTTCTAGAATTTTCACTTTGGAAAAGCTTAGAAGAATCACAGAATCTCAGAGCCAGAAGGTTCTTTAGAAGTCAACTCAACCTAACTCATACCTCTCTCCTGTCTCTTCCATCATAACCAGATAATCATGATGGCACTGCCTAAGTGTACATCCTCTGATAGCCCAGAGATCAAGCAGCATTTTATAAGCTAGTCTATCTAGTCTCAATTCTATTGCGATCCCTTAGTTTTTAGAAAATTCTTGTCTAAATATTTTATGAAGGGCTCAGTTATATGTAATACAGGAAAATTCTTTGCCCAACTTGGGGCCAAACATAAAGGGAGAACAGTACCTTGCTAAGCTAGTATGGCAGTAGTGGAGAAAATTAGTAAGAGTCCCTCCTAGGAAAAGGGGTTTCAAGATACTGGTTCAGACTGCATAGCCACTTGCCCCTTCTCATGTCTTCTAATGTTAACCCTGCTCATTCTAGATGATGGTCTTAAACTGTCTTTTTTGAGTTTTTTTGGGACAGTCTTGCTCTGTCACCCAGACTGGAGCGTAGTGGTGCTATCTCGGCTCACTGCAACCTCTACCTCCCGGGTTCAAGCGATTCTCCTGCCTCAATCTCCTGAGTAGCTGGGATTACAGGTCTGTGCCACCACACCTGGCTCATTTTTATATTTTTAGTAGAGACAGGGTTTCTCCATGTTGGCCAGGCTGGTCTCAAACTCCTGACCTCAGGTGATGCACCCATCTCAGCCTCCCAAAGCGCTGGGATTACAGGCGTGAACCACGTGCCCAGCCTTAAGCTGTCATTTTAAAACTGTCAGTCCTTCCTGTCAGCCCCTTTCAATGTTTAGAAACATTAAATCATTCTGGGACAGATCCTCACTCTTAAGGGGCCCTGTGTTAATGATAAAACATAAAGCAAAAGAGCACACATTGCCCTTGGGGAAAAGGATACAATAGGATATTTTGTGACTTGGCAGACTGTTCTCAACACCCCGTGATATGCAAAGCTGAAGAAAATGAAAACAAATATGTATGGGGTCTAAAGCCCTCCTAGGGAGAGACTGAAACTTTGACCCCCCTTACTTCTGAAGTACAATGCTATTAGAATTTCTCTAACAGGCCGGGCGCGGTGGCTCATGCCTGTAATCTCAGAACTTTGGGAGGCCGAGGCAGGTGGATCACTTGAGGTCAGGAATTCGAGACCGGCCTGACCAACATGGCAAAACCCTGTCTCTACTAAAAATACAAAAACAAATTAGCTGGGTGTGGTGGTGGGCACCTGTAATTCCAGCTACTCGGGAGGCTGAAGCAAGAGAATCGCTTGAACCCAGGAGGCAGAGGTAGCAGTGAGCCGAGATCGCACCACTGCATTGTAGCCTGGGCAACAAAGCAACACTCCATCTCAAAAAAAAAAGGAATTTCTCTAACAAACTCAACATCCCAGGTGAAGTTAAAGGTAGGGAAGGACACTAATAGCCAACAGTAAGTGCTCATGCTGAAGGGATGTCCCAAGCTGGATATTTTAACCAAAATGATAATATGATCATGAGAGAAGGCTGGTTGGCTGGTTCTAGAGCTAGAATGTGGTGGAAGCTAGAAACACTTCTAGACTTAGCCAACTGGAAGATTGTGGGGGTTTCCTCCTCCAGTGGATGAGTTTATATACATATAAACTTGAGCATTCACCTTGAGAGCTCAAGCAGAGTGAACCCTAGGACCAAGAGTGACATTGAAGGACTGCCATCATCCTCCCTCAATGAACCACTGTGACTTATGCAGAATCAAGTTCTTGTGGCTACAGTAAATAAGGAAACCACATTCTGTGAAAGATCCATTTTAAAAAGCCATACTGTGCAGCACCAACAGAAGCTAAAAATGGGGCCCGCTAGCAGGCCAATAAGATTATTTAGTTCTCTGCTTGGAACTAAGCCTGACCCCTTTGGATTGAATAAGCCCTTAGAGTTTTTGAATACTTCATAAAGAGAAAGAGGGAAGAAGAATGGCCCTAAGGGAAACATATTAAATTTCCAGATAATTTCACACTCATTCTAGAGATTTTTTTATTATTATTATCGAGATGGAGTCTCGCTCTGTTGCCCAGGATAGAGTGCAGTGGTGTTATCTCGGCTCACTGCAACCTACCCCTCCTGGGCTCAGGTGGTCCTCCCACCTCAGCGCCCCAAGTAGCGAGGACTACAGATGCGTGCCACCACACCCAGCTAAATTTTGTATTTTTTGTAGAGATGGGGTTTTGCCATGTCACCCAGGCTGGTCTCGAACTCCTGGACTCAAGTGATCCACCTGCCTCGGCCTCCCGAAGTGATGGGATTACAGGCATGGTCCACAGCACCCAGCTGCAGAGATTAATTTTAATATTGAAAAAAGACCTGATCTTATTTGTACTTCAAGCTAATGAGATATGAGATATGTCATATTCACTGTACTTTAATTTTTCCAAAATACACCATCCCACCCATTGGATTCTAATTACCCCTTCTGAAGCCACAAAGAAAAACAAGTTGATTTTCTCTGCCAGTGAATAGCCTTTCAAGGATATGAAGCCAATGATTACATTTTCTCTTCAGGGCATCCAATCTTGGCTCCTTCAACCTCTCCTCAAAGGATTGGATTTCAACGCCACTCTCCATCTTCGGACTGTGTATGTTGCCTCTATAGTGCCAAGTCCAGAATGGGCAGCAGCCACTACTAAGATCACTCTCAGAACGTATGAGACTATCATCTCTTCTCATTTTCTATATTTCTACTCCAGTTATGTGAGCCTAGGAGCCAGTCCTTTTTTCAGATACTACATCAAACTGGTAACCTTATTATAAGACTCCCTAGTCTACCCTATTCTTTGAAGGCCTGGAGAAGCAAAGGCTGGGCAAAAGGCACATTGTTCTGCCTTCTTTGGGTCTTGGAACTGTAGGGGTACTGAGATAGCTATCTCATTCCTCCCTACTGCCTATCTCTGGGCCTCTTGCTCCCAACACCCCTCTTTAGTGCTTAGACTGCAAGCCTATGTCATCTTAGTCCTTAATGCGCTTGTCCACCAGGAGAAGAAGGGCAATGGCTTGACTACAAATTAAGAGATGAAAGGTAGTACAGCACAGAAGAATATGGACTCTGGAGTCACAAAGCATGGATTCAAATGCTGGTTCTATTACCATGAGGCCCTGCACAAGTCACTTAACTTCTCTGTACTTCAGTTTTCCTCTTTGTAGAATGAGGATAACAAAAGTACCTACTGATGAAAATGTTCTATATCTTGATTGTAGGGGAGAGGTTACACAGGCATATACTACATTTGTCAGAACTCAAACTGAGCACTTAAAATGAGTATATTACATGTAAATTATATCTCAATAAAGTCCATTTGAAAAGTTAAAAGAATTATAGTAACTACTCATGGATGATTGTGAAGATTAAAAGAATTGTAAATACCTAAAAAAACATAGTGAGCATTCAATAAATGTTAGCTATGTATAATGATGCACACAATCTCTCTGTCTTGTGATTGCTGCTAGGGAATAAGGGAGGCATCTGAAGACTCAAAGCCATCCTCAGTTAGCCCAGGTGTGGTATTTTCACAGACATTTAATTATAGACCTGGTTTTCACCAGATAAAATACCATGGTTACAATCTGTATTTCTTCCACGCTCCAGTCAAGGTTGCATTTAACACTGGGAAAACTGAACCACAGGAATCATCATCAAAACCAAAGACGTCCAGAGAAACTGGGAGGGATCTGCTTTCATCAGTCGTCTTCTGGTTTAGACCATGAGGTTTTCCTGGGCCAACTTTGTTTTTTATTTACTCCTTCACTAAGTCTTTCCAGAATGTCTCCTGTGCCCTGATGTCCAGAAACTAGGAAGGTGACAGAAGGAAAGGAAACCAGGTTTCCTGGTTACTTCAGCCTCACCAGCTTCACAATCTACAGGCATTACAAACATAAAAAAGAAACTGACATCAGAGACAGCAGGGTATAATGAAGAGAGCACCTTGCAGGGAGTTGGAAGACCAGTGTCTAGCCTCACCTGACACTAGTCAGCCAACCTTGAACTAGTCCTGTGCCCATGGTGGGCCTGTTTCCCCATGTATAAAATGAAGGGTTAAGGGTACACAATCTCACAGTCTGTGGCCTTACAATGGTAGAAAAACAAGGGTAAGATGACTTGTTTCAGGCTCTCAGCCCTAGGGGAAATCTCAGGACAAGCCAAGAGAGCCAATTTAAAAGATGAATTGATTTTGTCTTAGATGCAGAATGCAATGAGGGGAGTGTCTCATTGCTGCAGCTGCAGCTGCAGCTGTGAAAAGATGACAGTAATAATCTGAGGAGAATCCTTTCAGCTGCTGTTACAGGGAACAGGTTCTTTTCCATTTTCTCACCTTGCACTGCCCCACAGGGCCAAACCTGCAAACCAAGGAGTCAGGATGCCAAGGGTGGCTCATTTTTGGCATTTCCTCCCTACTCATTCCTTGGGTCAAGCCCAGGGGCTTAGAAGAGCACTGTGAGGTGAAGGGTAAAGCAGGCAAAGATAACATCTGTGCTCTGTTCTCTCTCAAAGTCAGCTACTGCAATGCATGTTTGAAGGGCTATGGGGCCTGGGAGATACACAAAACAGTGAATTATGGAAGAGAAACTTTTTTAGTTTATGGAGGCACACAAGACAGTTGTACACAATTATCTATTTTTGGTTTGGGCATCAGTGTCCCAAGGTACTGATGTAATGAATTGAATTGTTTACTTCTACGATTATTGAGACTCTAGTCTCCCTCATACCCTGTGCTTGCTAAAGAGACTCAGCCTCTTGCTCTTAAGAGGTTCAAGATGTGGAGAGTGAAGCAGACAGTTAAGTGAATAAGACTATATGAAAGGCCTATACAAAGTGCTATGGAAGCACAAAAGTGGGCATGACGACCTCCAGAGAGAAGAGATCAAATTGGGCCTTCAAGGATGAGTAGATACACACGGGGCAAAGAAGATGGGAAGGATATTCCTGACAGAGGGAACAGAAGGCACAAAGACTCAAGATATGAAAAAGCCTGTCAGCCATCAGGAAAAGGAAGCAGAGTTGGAACACAGTGAGAATAGCAGCCTTATTTTATTTAGGACCCTACTTCTCCAATGAGACTGCAAAGTCTCCAGAAGAAGACATGAAGAGGAAAAAAAAAAAAAAAAAGAGTGCTGAAAAGCTACTGAAGACACAAATACGTATTACACTTCCTCTCCCACCATTCCCCGGATTCTGCCTTACACACAGACCCCTCTCCCACCCCATACACAACCCTGACAACTCTGTGAAAGAAAAAAGTCTCTCCCACTCTAATGTCAGTACCTCCAGAATCTCCAGATGATGAGGCTTCTACGGGAAAGAGAGAAAAGAGAACCTTAGGTCCCTGGAAAAGGGACATTAAGTATTAACTTACAAAGACCCAACCAACTTCAGTAGCCATGCAATTTAGAAAGGCTGAGGGAAGCTCTTCCTACCACTCAAGTGAAGCCCCAATGCCTTTTTCATCCAAACTCATTTCTAGTGAGCCATCCCCATCTTCTGTCTTCCTGAGAATGCTGTGGGAACTGGATTAAGAAAAGCAGCCCAACAAATTTAGAGCTAACTTACTCTTTAAAAATGACTCCAATTATAGTTACAATGTTGCCTCACATTAGACACACAAATACAGTGTAGATGAAAAAAAAAAAAAAGAGAAACTCTAGGTTATCTGCCAAACAGGATTATTCTGAGCCTCAGCCATGTTGAGAATCCTTAGATTACTGACACAGGGAGGCAAGGCAAGTGAAGTCAAGGTAGACAACGCCAAAGAGGACATGGAAACAAGATGACATGCAAGATCTGAAGTCTGTAACTATGTTGGGAAGTTGGATGAGAGAGGGAAACATGGACTTTAGAGTTGAACCTAAACTTTAACCCCAAACCACTACTTACTAGTTTACTTAGTTCACTAAACTTCAGTCTCCTCATCTGTAAATTAGAATAATAGTACTTACTTCAGAGCACCATAGGGAGTATTAAATGAAGTAAAGAATACAAATCACACAGCGTGAGGCACACAGTCCATGTTTCAATAACTTAACTTCCCTTCCCTTTAACCAGGGCCACGATGTTGCACTGTTGTACAATTGGGGAAACGTGGTCCCATTCAAACCACAGCCTATGTGAACAACACACCCAGGACTTAGGCAATTTACAGTCCAAGATAGCCAGCCACTAAGACTTCTGTCTATAAGCAGTATCAGAACCCAGAAAAACAGAGTTAAAATACCACCTTAAGTGTACTCAAGACAATGGATGGGTCTGAGAACACACGATCAATTGTAATAAATATGAGACACCAAGGACACAAAGCTCTGAAAACAAAGGTAACTTCACCTCAGCCAAAAAGCTCCTTCTATGATTTCTACTGCGTCAAAAGCCAATCTCTGGACCCCATTAACCTCAACTCTGTAGAGGAGCCTGTCTTAGTCCATTCAAGCTGCTATAATAAAAATACCATAGACAGGGCAGCTTAAACAACAAACTCATTTTTCATCATTCTAGAGGCTAGGAAGTCCAAGACCAAGGCGCCAGCAGATTCAGTGTCTGGTGAGGGCCCGCTTACTGGTTCATAGATAGCCATCTCCTTTCTGTGTCCTCCCACTGCAGAAGGGGCAAGAGAGATCTCTGGAGTCTCTTTTCTTTTTTTATTATTATTATTATTATTATTATACTTTAAGTTCTAGGGTACATGTGCATAACGTGCAGGTTTGTTACATATGTATACTTGTGTCATGTTGCTGTGCTGTACCCATCAACTCGTCAGCACCCAATAACTCGTCATTTACATCAGGTATAACTCCGAATGCAATTCCTCCCCCCTCCCCCCTCCCCATGATAGGCCCCGGTGTGTGATGTCCCCCTTCCCGAGTCCAAGTGACCTCATTGTTCAGTTCCCACCTATGAGTGAGAACATGCGGTGTTTGGTTTTCTGTTCTTGTGATAGTTTGCTAAGAATGATGGTTTCCAGCTGCATCCATGTCCCTACAAAGGACACAAACTCATCCTTTTTTATGGCTGCATAGTATTCCATGGTGTATATGTGCCACATTTTCTTAATCCAGTCTGTCACTGATGGACATTTGGGTTGATTCCAAGTCTTTGCTATTGTGAATAGTGCCGCAATGAACATACGTGTGCATGGGTACTAATCCCATTCAAGAGGGCTCTGTCCTCATGACCTAATCATCCACCAAAGGCCCTACGTCTGTTGTACCAAACCCCTGTTAACTTCCATAGGGAAAGCAGCAGGTTTAAGTGGCCAAAGAAGAAACCTAGAGCCAGCAAACAAGACATGGGATTTTATTAGGGGCTTACATACAGGGGAGAGAGTCCAATGGTGGCAGGTTGGACACGAGAACTGCCTTATGTACAGATATAGTCCAGTAGTGGCAGGCTGAACAAGAGATCTGCCTTACATACAGTCCAGTCGCAGCAGGCTGGACAGGAAAACCACACAGCCCAGGAGCAGCAGGCTGGGTAGGAAAATCGCAGCCACTTGCAAATAGCATGCAATTTACATAGCATTTTCACTTAACACCTTCCTCTTAACGACCTCACCTGGCAGCCTTCATTCAACTCAAAACCCAGGACTTCAATCCCCTGTATGGCCCGTGTTCCATGGGATAGACTGGGGCTCAGATATTACTTATAGACAAGGAACGAAATCTCTGGATTGGCCACTCCCAGATTCCCTATCTTGGAACACACATTCAGGTGTGTCTGCCATACCGGGTCATTCTAAGGGAATGCTTGTTATTGCTCTCAGATCCATTTACCCCACAACCTCCTAATACCATCACATTAGGGGTTAGGATTTTAATGTATGAAATGTAGAGGGACACAAACATTCAATCTATAGCAGATCCCTTACTAATCATGGATCTGGTAAGTGTGAAGCCAAGGATAAGAACAAATGCTGCAAGTTTTCATCAGAGGTCCATGTCCTCTCGGCTTGACAGATGGACCAAACACTCAAGGGCAGGTAGTTTTCCTAAAGGTGTTAAGTCCTATCACATGGGACCCAAAAAACTGAGTCCAAGATCTAGGGTGACCTTAGCACCCTGGTTACCAAGGAGTGACATCACTACTCCTTACTGAGTTTATCCAGGGCAGATAGGGACCTTGTCTTATTGTTTTTTATATTCCTAGAACCTAGCACATTGCATGATATAACCCACCAGTTGTAAATGATTGCTGAATAAATGAACTGACATGGACATGGCTTTAACCTTATTACCTGGCCTTTAAGCCTTTACATACTCTTCTAGCTGCCTAGCATTACCTTTCTTAACCCTTACTTATTTTCTCTCGATTTTCAAGTCCAACTTAAATGTCACCTCCTCAGGTAATGTCAGGTCTTTCCTAACACCCTAAACAATATTAAGTTCCTCTGATACATGTACCCTCTCATCACATCCCTTATTTGCACTTCATGACATTCATCAGACTTCATTATGATTATTTTGTTCATTTTTGCCCTCCTTACTACACTGTAAGCTCTAGGAGAGCAGGAACCATGTCTATCTTGTTCATTATTCTGATTACCAGGGCCTAGTACAGTACCTGGCAGAAAGGCAGTGTCCTATACGTTAAAAGAATGATTGAATACACGAATGAATAACAAAGCTCCAGCCTAAAGTGATTCTGGAGTAAATGGAGATTCAAAACTGTCTGCTCGGCCCTAAGGTAGCCACAGTTACTCTTTTACTAGAACTTTAAGAGAGCCTACAAATGCCCATGCATGGAATATGACAGCAGACCTGGCAAACAATAGAATGAAGAATAGTTGGTATGATAGGAAGTAAGAAGAGATAAAGTGGGATGAAACAGGAACCCTAATTCTGAATGCCTTGTATGCCAAGCTAAGAAATACGGTTTATTAACTTGCAGGCCAGCCACTATCTGACTTGAGTTCACTAAGGTCACATGGACCTGTAGTAGGTACTATCCTGCTACACCCACTGAGTTCCCTTTGTTGCCCACAGCCTGATAGGCCTTATTCCCCTCCCTTCATGTTTGCCCCCATTTTCCTGAGCTATATGAGATAATTCAATAATACAAGTGTCCCCAAAGACAGCATGGCCAAATTATCCTAGCCGAATTTTACTACAGAAAGTTATAACCAGGGAAACTCATTTTTGAAGAACAAAGTCAGAAGGCCTGGATTTTAGTCTTGCCAGCAGTGTAACATTAGGTTACTAAGTCAATCTTTCTGAGTTTTAGACATCTCCTCTGTAAAACGAGAATATCTGTCTCACAAGGTTCAGGGAAGATTGTGGTAAACACATGCAAAGTGCCTAGTACAGTGCCTTACATATAGTGAAGGTCAAATACATGTTTGGGTTTTCATTCAATCCCATCCAGGGCAAAATGGAATTATTTCCTCCTTAATACTAAGCATTTCCACTTGACCTGATGCAGCACAAACACCCATGAGGCCAGAGGGTACTCATATACACCTGGGCCTGCATTACCTCCTAAAAGGGGATGGGCAGATTGCCCTGTTTCCATTCTCCGTCCAGTTGTCTGGGCACTGAAGAAATTACCAGCAAGTAGGCTGCTGGAAGTAGAAAGGTGGGGGAAAAGCTGAGGCTCTCCCAGAACTTTAGATCTATTAATAGACCAGTCACGTGTCCAGAGAGGCACAGAACTGTTGTCTGTAAACTTGGTAACCTGTGGCCCAAGACATGCAATTTAGGACTGGGTTGAATTTCAGACCAATGATTGCAGAACGGGGTCCACTCTGAACAAAAAATGCAGGAGTAAAGTAAAGTGATCAGAGGTAAGGTGTTGACCCTTCCTTTGCCCTCCTCAACCCTTCTAGCTTTGTGTTACAGTAAGCCTCAGATGGGGCTTAGCCTTTTTAGGGACTTCAATTTGGCTTGGGAAGTATCTTCAGAGACTCATGCTACTCATGACTGTGCCACCTTGAACAAGTTACTGTTCTCTAGGCTTGTTTGTACATGTGAAACTCAAGAAGACTAGGCCAGATGACCCCAATATCTTGATGAACTTGCTCACAAATCTTCATCTCAAAGTCCCAGCTCTGATTTATAAGTCAAGTCTAAAGCACTGTGTTCTAGAGTCAAAAAGACAGGGATCCCAGGTGTACTACCCTTGGCACTAGCTTCAGCCATTCCACCAGGAGAGAGGCAATAATAAACTGGCAACAAGCCATTCCAATCTCTCAAAATCCTGGCACCTCCAGCCTCAGAATGCCATTATCTCATAGCATACAGCAAGGGGCTCAGTAAATGCAAGCAAATGACTCCATGGAATCAGAATGTAGGGTGCTAACTGCCAGTTCCCACACAGTTCCTTAACACACAAATCTAGAGCAGAAGTTCACCTGCTTTAACATAAAAAAGAAAGAAGAAAAAAAGGACCTGTGTTTCCTGCCTTTCCCAATCTTAGCATACCATCATAGGAAAACCAAAGCAGGCTGTCTGTAGAAAATTTAACAAGAATCATCAGCCGGATGCATGCCTGTAATCCCAGCACTTTGGGAGGCTGAGGCGAGCAGATCACTTGAAGTCAAGAGTTCAAGATCAGCCTGGCCAACACGGTGAAACCTGGTCCTTACTAAAAATACAAAAATTAGCTGGGCATTGTGGCACGCACCTGTAATCCCAGCTACTTGGGAGGCTGAGGCAGGAGAATTGCTTGAACCCAGTAGGCGGAGGCTGCAGTGAGCCGAGATCGCGCCACTGCACTCCAGCCTGGGCTACAGAGTGAGTGAGAGTCTGTCTCAAGGAAAAATAAAAAAAACAAAAGAAAAGAAAAGAAAATTTAACAAGAATCATAAAGTTATTAGGTGGCAGATATGAGATTTAAATACAGTTCTGTATTTGTGTATGAATGTATGAAATTTTCTGTGGGTGTATGGTCTTTTCTTTACTCCATCAACAAGCCCCTTGAGAAAGACTCAAGAGACGCCTTCCAGAATCCCAGGAAAGATGTTAGACTGCCTTGTGACACCAGGAAGGGATTCCTGTCAGCACTCTGGGGCTCTATAAGATGCGCGCATGCACACACATACACACATACACACACATCCCCGGGCTAAACTACAAAATCCACAGAATAAAGATACGCCAAGTGAGTTTAAAAAACAGAATAGTGGCCGAGCATTGTGGCTCACATCTGTAATCCCAGCACTTTGGGAGGCCAAGGTGGGTGGATCACCTGAGGTCAGGAGTTCAAGACCAGCCTGGCCAACACGGTGAAACTTCGTCTCCACTAAAAATGCAAAAAAATTAACTGGGTATGGTGGCGCACACCTGTAGTCCCAGCTACCCGGGAGGCTGAGGCAGGAGAATCACGTGAACCTGGGTGGCAGAGGTTGCAGTGAGCCAAGATCGTACCACTGCACTCCAGTCTGGGTGACAAAGTGAGACTCCGTCTCAAAAAAAAAAAAAAAAATTGGACCGTTACGCAGGATTACATCTGTATTAACATATCTAAAGAAAAAATATGTGCTTCCTTAAGGAGATCAGTCAACCATGAAAGCTGAGAAAAAGCAGAGTAATGGATATATATTGGCAGTACCCATCATTCATCCATTCCACAAAGGTTTACTAAGCACTTACTATATGATAGGCACAAATCTAGGCCCTGGGAATAGGGTGATCTTAATACCCTTAAGGGGAGAAGAAGCCAACAAAGTTTAAATACTTCATTTGCTTTCCCATGACCTTTCTATCTGTATTGCAAGACAAATGCGTCAGGCTATTGTAGCTGCGGTATCAGCAGGGTTCTTAGTTGCAAGAACAACTTAGATTGCAAATTTAGCAACCCAAGTGATTCTGGCTAGTTTGAGGAGAAAAAGAACTTATCAAAAGAGTAACTCAGACTTACAAGGAGAAGTGAAAAACCAGGGATCGATGCCAAGAACAATGCCTAAAACCAGGTAGCAGAACTAGTCTGATCAGGACACTTCTGCTTCCACCGCCGACCTCCACTATCGCTAGCCACTGTAATATAACTGGCACTGCTGCCCCAGGAACTCAATTTGCTACCTGCACCACCATCACTGCACCCTGCTTTTTTGCATCACAAGCTCTTCAGAGTCAAAGTCCATGGTGAGTGGCTAAGACCAAAAGAGCCTAGGGCAAACTGCGAAAAAGGTTACAAGTAAATAGCTGGCATTTTAGGTAAATAAATTCCTTAAACACAGGAAAGGGTAATAAATATTCACTTTAGCCGCTTTGGCATTATACACAAAACACTGGATTCATCTAATAAATGTCCCAATTCAGACCCTTTGTTCAACATAACCTTCATGATTAGGATGTTTGTGTTCCATGGTGCCATCCAGAGGTAGAAAATGTACAGGTCATTAACAACACAGGACGTCCAGTATACTTGACAGTTCTACTTCCTGAGGTAGACTTAAAAATTGGCATTGTAGTTTTACCACATCCGCCTCAAGAACTTAACATGAGTCTGCTCAAAGATAAATAAAGGTTAATATGAGTCTGCTCAAAGATAAATGTTCTCAGTGAACTGTGAACTGACCAAATCTGAACTGCCAGAAAGTTAACTAAAAATAAACATTCACTGAGCTCTTCATATGTGCTAGATAGTATGCCAAGCACTTAATATGGATTAACTAATTTTTCATAACATCCTTAAAAGTTAGATGCCTTCTCCCTATTTAACATAAGAGGAAACTGAGACACAAAGTGTTTAAATGAACTTGCCTCGGAATGCACAGCTTATAACAAGAGGAGTGCAGAATTTGAGCCCAGACTGTATGACTCCATATTTAAGCATCTGTCAACTCCCTAAAGTAAATCCCTACCTATTGAGGCCTCTAAGGTGGTAGCCTTCCTCACTGGAGTGGTTCTGGTGGGTTACATATTGGCAGGAAGACACAGTCCTCTATCCTCCACCTAAGGTTAAATTCTTGATTTAATTAGCTGCAGATACAAAATTTTATTGGAAGAGAGATGACTGTCCACACAGGACAAAAACAGATAAAGCATCTGAGTAAGGCTTTGCTTAGCCCACAGATTCTCTAATTGCAGCTGCTGGCAGTACCATCCACATAAAGTATTTGCTGGACTTAAAGCTCAATTATTATGATACTACAAACTTTTATTTATATTCAGGGATTATGCCTACATTCAGAGTTTGGAAAGAATTTACACAAACAGTATGTATTAAGACAGTGGTCTCCAAAGTGGAATGCATAAGACTTTCCAATGAAGTACAGAAAGAAAAATTAAAACTCTTACTTTATAATTGTTTTTAATCTTAAAATATAAGAATTATCCTTTACCAATGTTAACTGTACAGACTAACAATGGTGTCCTCTCTGAGTCTGTATGTAATGTATTTCAGTATTGCTTACTACATATGAGTTATCCTGAGAACAGAGATGGGAGCTCCACAGTGTGCAAGGAAGAACATCAGTGTCTGCAGTCATTCATTTGCTTTCAGGGTACTTATAAACTATAGTTTATATTTTTTCTCAACTAAATCTTTTTTTTTCTTTCTTTCTTTTTTTTTTTTTTTGAGACGGAGTCTCGCTCTGTCGCCCAGGCTGGAGTGCAGTGGCCGGATCTCAGCTCACTGCAAGCTCCGCCTCCCGGGTTCCCGCCATTCTCCTGCCTCAGCCTCCCGAGTAGCTGGGACTACAGGCACCCGCCACCGCGCCCGGCTAGTTTTTTGTATTTTTTAGTAGAGACGGGGTTTCACCGTATTGGCCAGGATGGTCTCGATCTCCTGACCTCGTGATCCACCCGTCTCGGCCTCCCAAAGTGCTGGGATTACAGGCTTGAGCCACCGCGCCCGGCCTAACTAAATCTAACTTTACCACATAAACGATCTTAAAGGATGTTTGCGAATAAGTAAATGAATATGAAAAACAACCCCCACAGGTTAAAGATAATATTAAAATTACAAACAAAAATAAATACTAAATAACAAAGCTGACCCTTCTACATCTAATATGAGCTCTCTGTGAGCTATATTACAGGGTGAAAACAATCTAATTGGTTCAAACAATAAGTTGGCAGAAAAATTCAAAATTATCAAAAGATACTTAGAATACTGTATGGATTTAAATTTATTATTAACAATAAACTAAATCCATACTGGGCCTTGATATATTAAGTCAGATGTCAGCAAAACATTTTCTGTAAAGGGCCAGATAGTTAATATTTTACAGCCTCTATTATAACTAATTAACTCTACTACCGTAGTATAAAAGTAGCCACAGACAAATACATTACATTGTTATTGATTACATTAATCAAATGAATGTGGCTGTGTTCCAATAAAACTTTATTTATGCAAGCAGGCATAATTTGTTGACCATTACATTAAGTAATGATAAAATAAAGCTATCATGATTTTAAAAATCTAAAAATTATATCTGAAGCTAACTTTTATAATTTTTCTGTAGTGTTTAAAGTCCAAAGACACTCAATCCAGTGCTAAGAAGTCTCTTTATACATATCCTGCTTAATAATGAAAAACAAAACGCACATATTATTGGTAAAACATTTATTCTTTCTTATTGCAGTATTAAGTGGATTAAATAGTACAAAGAAAGCAATATTTTGTTTGTTTTGTTTGTTTGTTTGTTTGTTTTGAGATGGAGTCTCACTCTGTCGCCAGGCTGGAGTGCAGTGGTGCAATCTCATTGCAACCTCTGCCTCCCAGGTTTAAGCAATTCTCCTGCCTCAGCCTCCCGAGTAGCTGGGACTACAGGCACACGCCACCATGCCCAGCTAATTTTTATACTTTTAGTAGAGACAGGTTTTACCATGTTGGCCAGGATGGTTTCGATCTCTTGACCTCATGATCCACCTGTCTCGGCCTCCCAAAGTGCTGGGATTACAGGCATGAGCCACCGCACCCGGCTGGAATGCAATATTTTTGTGGGTTTTTCTGTTTGTTTGTGTTTTTTTTTGAGACGGAGTCTCGCTCTGTCGCCCGGGCTGGAGTGCAGTGGCCGGATCTCAGCTCACTGCAAGCTCCGCCTCCCGGGTTTACGCCATTCTCCTGCCTCAGCCTCCGGAGTAGCTGGGACTAGAGGCGCCCGCCACCACGCCCGGCTAGTTTTTTTGTATTATTTTTTTAGTAGAGACGGGGTTTCACCGTGTTAGCTAGGATGGTCTCGATCTCCTGACCTCGTGATCCGCCCGTCTCGGCCTCCCAAAGTGCTGGGATTACAGGCTTGAGCCACTGCTCCCGGCCGGAAAGCAATATTTTTTAAACTGCATTCCTTTGTCAGCAAAATACTGTTAGAAAACATATATTAAATATTGTTTAAGTTTTGAATAACAAATATTATTATAAATTATGGAGCATGAGATATTTTCTAAAAAGTAAGATACAAGTTTTCTTTCATGTGCCAGTTAAGGGTATCTGCTACATTCTGTTAAATACTGCAATAAAAAAGGAACTGTCTTTCAAGGGACACTAAAGGAAAAATGTACAAGAGAAGAAATATCCTCTATAGCATAAGACTTCCTTAGTTGAAATAAGATTTATTTTTTAAATAATAGAAAATAAAGTTTTATTTTAAAAATACTTAAGTGTAACCACGACAAAACAGCTGCTTCAACTAGAATTTTAAAAGGATTATGGGTAAGATTAAAGAAATAGAACTACACATGAAATTCTTTCCTGAATTATTCATAAGCAAGCTATTACAGCAAAGAAATTAAAGCTGGAAGTGCTGAGTACTATGAGGCTTCATTGAAATTGTTTATTTTATAAAAATAAGACCTTTAAAATATAGTAATACAATTGACTATTGCATCAAAAATATATCAAATACTTAGGAGGAAAAAAACTAATAAAAGATACATAAAGCCAGGTGCAATGGCTCACTCCTGTAATCCCAGCACTTTGGGAGGCTGAGGAGGGCAGATCACGAGGTCAGGAGATCGAGACCATCCTGGCTAACACGGTGAAACCCCGTCTCTACTAAAAATACAAAAAATTAGCCAGGCGTGGTGGCGGGCACCTGTAGTCCCAGTTACTCAGGAGGCTGAGGCAGGAGAATGGTGTGAACCCAGGAGGCAGAGCTTGCAGTGAGCCAAGATTGCGCCACTGTACTCCAGCCTGGGTGACAGAGCGAGACTCCATCCAAAAAACAAACAAACAAACAAAAATTGCAAAGATATATAAGACCACTACAAGAAAACCTACAGACTTACAGAAAAAAAATAATTTTAAAGATCTAAATAGGCCAGGCATGGTGGCTCAAGACTGTAATCCTAGCACTTTGGGAGAATGTGGCGGGAAAATCACTTGAGCCCAGAAGTTCAAGACCAGCCTGGGCAACATAGTGAGACCTTGACTCTAATTTTAAAAATAAATAAACTAAATAAATGAAAGAACATATCATGTTCATGAGGTGAAAGACTACATATAGTTTGTCAATTCTCCTAATCTATAGATTCAATGCAAAGCCAATCAAAATCCCAACAGGGGTTTTTCTTAGCAGAAGTTAACAAACCGATTCTAAAATTCATATAGAAATACAAAGGACCAAGGACAGCCAAGCAGTCCTGAAGAACAAGTTGATAAACTTAAACTTCTAAATATCAAGAATAATCACAATAAAAATTAGCACAGTGTGGTACTAGCACAGGATACAAAAATGACAAATAGAATAGAGAGTGTGGAAACAGACCCACAAATATCTGCCTTATGAGAAAGGTAACACTTATGGTACGGTAGGAAAGAATGACCTTTTTTTTGGGGGGGGGGATGGGGTCTCACTCTGTCACCCGGGCTGGAGTACAGTGGCGCAATCTCAGCCCACTGCAACCTCCGCCTCCCGGCTTCATTCTCATGCCTCAGCCTCCCAAGTAGCTGCGATTACAGGTGTGCACCACCATGCATGGCTGATTTTTGTATTTTCAGTAGAGACAGAGTTTCATCATGTTGCCCAGACTGGTCTCAAACTCCTGGCCTCAAGTGATCCACCTGCTTCAACCTCCCATAGTGCTGGGATTACAGGCATGAGCCACTGCGACCACCCCAAGAATGATCTTTTCAATAAATGGTGGTGGATCAATTGATTATTCACAGAAGGAAAAAAATGTAGCTAGAATCATTACTTCACACCATAAACAAAAACATCAATTTCAGATGGATTGCAGATCTAACGGGAAAGGTGAAACAATAAAGCTTTTAGATAAAAAATTATGGGGAAATCGTTATGAACTTGGAATAGGCAAGAGTTGTGTTTTTTTAATTACTCTTTCTTTTTTTCTTTAGGAAAGAAGCAGACTCAGTTAAAGAACAATCCTTAAAGGAGGGTTTTCCTGCCCAGGGACTGAACGCTGTCACAGAGTGTCTTCCAATCACCAGCCACTGAGCTGGGAATGGAAAAGGTGCCTCGCCAGGTTTACTTTCCCTCCTTTCACGAAGCTGATAGAATACTAAGCACTTTCCAGATGGGATCCCAGGAAGCCAGATTTCTTACAGGGCACAAAAAGGGCTAAGGACACTTGAAGGAAAAGGTTGATAAACCGAGAAAAGATATTCACAATACACATATAAGACAAAGGACTTATATCCAGCATACATAAAGAACCCCTAAAAATCAGTAAGAAAAAGATAACCCAAAGGAAAATTGGGCAAAAAAGCTTAAACAAATACTTCACAAAATAATAAATTCAGATATTAAACACACATATACATATCTATATGTCCATATAGATATTCACATGTATATCAAAAGATGCTCTATACATTAGTCACTGGAGAGAAACAAATTAATCCACAGTATGATAACAGCAGTATTAGCACTCACCAGAATGGCTGAAATAAAAAAGATAGGGAAATACTAGACATTGAAAAGGAGGTCAGACAACTAGAATTCTCATACTCTGCTTGTAGGAATGTATATTAGTATCTATCATTGCATAACAAATTACCCCCAAAATTTAGTTGCTTAAAACAATAAACATTATTTCATACAGTTTCTGAGGGTTAGGAATCAAGGAAGTGGCTTAACTGAGTGGCTGTGGCTCTGGTCTCAGGTTTTAAAAGGGCAATAGCCATTTGATGGCTTGACTGGGGCTGGAGAATTTGCTTTCATGGTGGCTCACTCACATTCCCAGCAAGTCCATACTGATTGTTGTAAGGAAACACCAGTTCTCCACATGGCCTTTTCCATAGGCTTCTTGAGTGTCCTCACAATATTTTCATGGACTTCCCCAGAGTGAATAATCCAAGAGACAGGGAGAAAGCAATAAGGAAACTGTAGTGCCTTTTATGACCTGATTTCTGAAGTTGTACCCTATCATTTTCACTTTTTTTTTTTTTTTTTTGAGACGGAGTTTCGCTCTATCGCCCAGGCTGGAGTGCAGTGGCCAGATCTCAGCTCACTACAAGCTCTGCCTCCCGGGTTCACGCCATTCTCCTGCCTCAGCCTCCCAAGTAGCTGGGACTACAGGCGCCCGCCACCTTGCCCGGCTAGTTTTTTTTTTTGTACTTTTTAGTAGAGACGGGGTTTCACCATATTAACCAGGATGGTCTCGATCTCCTGACCTCGTGATCCGCCCGTCTCGGCCTCCCAAAGTGCTGGGATTACAGGCTTGAGCCACCGCGCCCGGCCCATTTTCACTTTATTATATTTGTTAGAATAGAAAGTGAGGTCCAGCTCAAGGGGAGCACAATTAGACTCCACCCCTTGATGGAAGGAGTATCAAAGAATTTGTGGACATATTTTAAAACCAAGTATATCCAGTTTGGCAAAGAATGTAACAGTATCCACTGTGGAGCACACACATCTTACCAAGGCCTCCGGTGTGCTAATGCTGTCTGGTTAGCATGATGTTGTCAATGTAATATAGCATGGTGATGTTCTATGGCCGGATGGTCCAGGTATCTTATGACAAACAGTAGAAGAGTAGAAGTGTTTACATATCCCTGGGCAAAACTATAAAGGAATACTGATATGTTCCCTATGATTACAAATAGTTTTTAATCATTTTTTCTGACTGAAACAGAAAATAATGTGTTTGCTAAATCGATGCCCAAATATCATAGCATAGCCTGCTCTAGCAAAGATATCAAATCCATAATGGCAGCCACATTTGGGGATGCTAAGTTAAAATTAGTGAAGTCCAGTCATTCTCTGATCAATCCAGTTTTACAGGGGCAGACTAATTAATTAAATATAAGTAGGATAGAGACCACCACCCTGCATCTTAAGATACTTAAGGGTAGGTCAGGGGCAGTGGCTCATGCCTGTAATCCCAGCACTTTGGAAGGCCAAGGCGGGCAGATTACCTGAGGTCAGGAGTTCAAAACCAGCCTGGTTAACATGTTGAAACCTGTCTCTACTAAAAATACAAAAATTAGCCGGGCATGGTGGCGGGCACCTATAATCCCAGCTACTTGGGAGGCTGAGGCAGGAGAATCGCTTGAACCCAGAAGGCAGAGGTTGTAGTGAGCCAAGACTGCGCCATTTCACTCCACCTTGGAAAACAGAATGAGGCTCCATCTCAAAAAAAAAAAAAAGATACTTAAGGGTAGCACTACTCTCCACCATCTGTCCCAGAAGGTGTTATTGGGTTTGGTTCACTGTCTTGGCCAGGAGAGCAGGAGGTAGTTTCCAAGGCTTCCAGTTAGCCTTCCCCACTATGACACCTCTTATTCAACAGGTCAAGTATCCGATATGGGTGCTACTCTTTAACTGCTGAGTTTGTCAATCCGTTATACACTTGGGGATAGAGAAAATGACAAGTTGGTAGGTCTGTGGGATAATTCCACTTCAAAAAAAGTATCATAGAAAAGCAACAAGATAAATATATATATTAAAATCATACTAAGTGAAAGAAACCACACATGAATCCATTTATATGAAATGTCCAGAATAGGCAAACTCATAGAGACAGAAAGTAGACTAATGATTGCCAGAAGATAGAGAATAGGGAGTGTGACTGCTTAATGGGTGCAGCGTTTCTTTTTAGGGTGATGAAAATGTTCTAAAATTAGATAGTAGTGATGGTTACACAAAATCGTTGAAAACCACCAAATTAGGCGGGGCACAATGACTCATGTCTGTAATCACAGCACTTTGGGAGGCTGAGGCAGGAAGACTGCTTGAAGGCAGGACTTTGAGACCAGCCTGGGTAATATGGCAAGACCCCATCTCTACCAAAAAAAAAAAAAAGTGTACACTTCAAAATAATAAGTTTTATGCAATGTGAATTTTTTTTAAGAGACAGGGTTCTTGCTCTGTTACTCAGGCTGGAGTACACTGGCACAATCATAGCTTACTGCAGCCTGAAACTCCTGGGTTCAAGCAATCCTCTCACCTTAGCTTCCTGAGTAAAAAGGGCTAAAGGGGAGTGCCACCATGCCTGACTGATTTTTTAATTTTTTATGCAGACTGATTCTTGCTATGTTGTCCAGGTTGGTCTTGAACCCCTGGACTCAAGGGATCCTCCCACCTCAGCCTCCGAAGTAGCAGGAATTACAGGCCTGTGCCACCACCAAACTGTTATGTGATTTTCACTTCGATTTTTTAAAAAATCGAATGGTTGTTGGCTGCCTGGTAAACTGGACAGTATGTGAGGGCAGCTTTAATCCTCACTCAATTTACAATACAGAATCTATCCAGCTCACAGCTTTATACACTGTACCATATCGAGCCCTTGCCAAATGTTTAGGATACGAATATATTTCATCACTTACATTAACCAACACATTATAAAGCAACTTCTTCCTGTTCTCTATGAGTCCCTATTTAAATTTGAAAGACTCATGGTTTCTTAAAAAAAAAAAAAACCCACAATTTCAGGTTGGGCACGGTGGCTCACGCCTATAATCCCAGCACTTTGGGAGGCAGAGGCAGGCAGATCACCTGAGGTCAGGAGTTCAAGACTAGCCTGACCAATAAGGAGAAATCCTGTCTCTACTAAAAATACAAAATTAGCTAGGCATGGTGGCACATGCCTGTAATCCCAGCTACCCAGGAGGCTGAGGCAGGAGAATCACTTGAACCTGGGAGGCGAAGGTTGCGGTAAGCTGAGATTGCACCATTGCACTCCAGCCTGGGCAATAAGAGCAAAACTCCGTCTCAAAAAAACACAGTTTGGTGCTGGGGCTAAGAAAAGTCCTTGGCATCTTCAACCCCAGACAATGACTGGCTCTGCTACTTACCTCTCTCTCCCTGATTAGAAGGAAAATACAATCTCTATTATAAAATGTCAGAAAGATGGGAAGAAAGGATTCAAGCACTATCCCACCTCAAGCAAATATTTAGTGGATAAACTGTCTAGCAGTTTTCAAATTATGCTCTGTAGACTCCTTCTCTCCTTCCATCCCCTGTCCAAGTCTCCTGGCAATATCTACTTCAAGTAGAACTCTACATTTGATGAGTTTTAAATATTGGAAACACACTTCCTTTTTTTAATAAAAACGGCTTAATTATGAAGTAAACATCTATGAATTTTGTTGACTTAAAACTATTTCCTTACCTCCCAAACCTACCTTTCTGTAAATGTACCTTGATTTTCTTCCCTTAAGGAATCACCTCTTTCCTGCTCTCGATCCACATGGTTCCAGGGAAGCTGACCCTAACCCCTGGGTTCCATGAGTAGAATGAAACTCTGTTGGCCAATTAAAGGTCAGTATTCTCCTGGCCACAGTGATTAATTTAGGATGGGCATAGGACCCAAGCCAAAATCACACCCAGGACCACCAGCACCATCAGGGAAGAGGTATTATGTTGTATCTTTTTTGTTGTTGTTTTTGGGTTGTTTTGTTTTGTTTGAGACAGTGTCTAACTGTCTCCCAGGCTGGAGTGCAGTGGTGCAGTCTTGGCTCACTGCAGGCTTGACCTCCCAGGCTCAAGTAATCCTCCCACTTCAGTCTCCTGAGTAGCTAGGACTACAGATACAAGCCACCATGCCCGGCTAATTTTTGTATTTTTTGTAGAGATGTGATTTCCTCATGTTGCCCAGGCTGTTCTCAAACTCCTGGGCTCAAGTGATCCACCTACCCTGGACTCCCAAAATGCTAGGATTATAGGCTTGAACTAACATGCCAGGCCTGTTGTGTCTTTCAATAAGCTGGTAGGATGCATACCCAAATCTGATATCTTTCTTTGCCACTACATGGGAGAAAGTCTGCCTAAGAATGACACCAGTACAAAGAAAAGCAGAGCCAAAGAGGGAGAGAGTGAGTCCTAATGACATAATTTAACTCCCTGTATCTAGCTGTGTCTAAAAGTAGAACTACTTCTAGGCTTTTTAGCTACTCAGTCAATAAAGTCCCTCTCTTGGTTAAGTCAGTCTGAATTGTATTTGCATCACCTGCAAAAGAGTCACAACAAATGCAAAATTATTTGAATAAAAAATTGAAAATCAACCATTTAGTCAATAAGCCTCAAACCTTTTCTGAGAATCACAGTCATGAGAATAGTCTTTTTAAAAAACTCCCAGAAAACTTAGTCTTCTCCTTGATTCTCCATTATATTCCCAAATCTCATTTTATGGTTTCCAAATCGCTTTTCCACGGATAACCTCAGCTCATCTTCAAAAACAAAACAAGGCTGGGTACGGTAGCTCACACCTGCAGTCCCAACACTTTGAGAGGCCAAGGCAGGTGATTGTTTGAGTCCAGGAGTTCAACACCAACCTGGCAACATGACAAAATCCTGTCTCTACAAAAAATGCAAAAATTATCCAGACATGGTGGCATGCGCCTGTAGTCCCAGCTACTTGAGAGGCTGAGGTGGGAGGATCGTTTGAGCCCAGGAGGTAAAGGTTGCAGTGAACCAAGATCGTGTCACTGCACTCCAGCCTGGGTGACAGAGCCAGACCCTGTCTCAAAAAAAATAAAAATAAATAAAAAAAACAGAAACCCTGTGAAGTAAGGCCTCTGTCTCCAAATGATCTTCTCACTAATCATTACTGTTTTTGCACAATTCTCAGGAAGCCATACCCAGGGCTGGCAACCTGACTGGGCTCAGTACAGACTTGCTACCTGACTACATTGGTCCCCTCACCCCTGCCAGCTGTGCCTTGTTTCAATTAGGCCTCACCCTGCTCCTCACAGGCTGAGATACAGATAAGCCAATGGCAGAGCACGTATATAAGGGTGTGTCACTCAACTGACTGGCATCCCTGAAAGTCAGTGGCCTTACTCTCAAAGTTGCCCCTAACCTATCAAATGCACATTAGTGGATCAGATCCGAGGAGGAGGAAATGTCTTCTAAATGCCCCATTGAAAGAAACTTCAGCCAACAGCCACTAAAACATTGCCAAACTACCTTTCCATATCTATTGGGATTTAAAGATTTAAAAATCATTACTGGCCGGGCATGGTGGCTCATGCCTGTAATCCCAGCACTTTCAGGAGGCCGAGGTGGACGGATCACCTGAAGTCAGGAGTTCGAGAACAGCCTGGCCAACATGGCAAAACCGCATCTCTACTAAAACTACAAAAAAATGGCCAGGCTCAGTGGCTCACGCCTGTAATCCTAGCACTTTGGGAGGCCGAGGCAGGCAGATCACCTGAGGTCAGGAGTTCAAGACCAGCCTGACCAGCAGTGAAACCCCATCTCTACAAAAAATACAAAAATTAGCCAGGCGTGGTGGCAGGCGCCTGTAATCCCAGCTACTCGGGAGGCTGAGGCAGGAGAATCGCTGGAACCCCGGAGGCGGAGGTTGCAGTGAGCCGAGATCACGCCATTTGCACTCCAGCCTGGGGAACAGAGCGAGACCCTGTCTCAATTAAAAAAAAAAAAAATCATTACTGACTGGATTGGCATACACTCAAGGGTTTAAAGTTCAAGAAATTCATACTACACCCAAAAGTTAACTCAAAGTGGATCAATGACCTAAATATAAGTGCTAAACCATAAAACTCTTAGAGGTAAAACACAGGAGCAAACCCATAAAATAGAGGAGTAAATATTCATAACCTTGGCTTTGACAACAGATTTTTTTATTTTTTTAATCTTACTTATTTACTTATTTACTTTGAGATGTATCACTCTGTTGCCCAGGCTGGAGTGCAGTGGTGCAATCTTAGCTCACCGCAACCTCTGCTTCCTGGGTTCAAGTGCTCCTGCCTCAGCCTCCTGAGTAGCTGGGATTACAGGCGTGCAGCACAAAACTTGGCTAATTCTTTTTGTATTTTTAGTAGAGACAGGGTTTCACCATGTTAGCCAGGTCGGTCTCGAACTCCTGACCTCAGGTGATCTGCCCACCTCGGCCTCCCAAAGTGCTGAGATTACAGGTGTGAGACACCATGCCTGGCCAAATTTTTTTAGATACAACACAAAAGCACAAACAACAACAACAACAAAAGATAAATAAATTAAAATCCATAAAATCTAAAAACTAGACCAGGCACAGTGGCTCACACCTATTAATCCCAACACTTTGCAAGGCTGAAGCAGGTGGATCGCTCGAGACCAGGAATTCCAGGTGAGCCTGGGCAACATAGCAAAATCTCACCTCTAAAAAATATAAATAAATTTAAAGCTACGGTGTTTCAAAGGACATTATCAAAAAAGTGAAAAATCAACCTACAGAATGGGAGAGAATATTTGCAAATCATACATCTCATTAAGGGTCTAGTATCCAGAATACATAAGGAATTTTAATAACTCAACAACAAAAACAAATAACCTAATTTTAAATGGACAAAGGACTTGAAAAGGAATTTTAATAACTCAACAACAAAAACAAATAACCTAATTTTAAATGGACAAAGGACTTGAAAAGGAATTTTAATAACTCAACAACAAAAACAAATAACCTAATTTTAAATGGACAAAGGACTTGAATACACATTCTCCAGAGAAGACATACAAATGGCCAACAAGCACATGAAAAGATGATCAACATCATTAGTCATTAGGGAAACACGAATCAAACCACAATGAGATACCATGTCACACCCACTAGGATGGTTGTAATTAAAAACAAAACCAAAAAGAAAAAAAAAAGAAGTACTGGCAAAGATGTGGAGAAATTGGAACCCCTGGCCGGGCGCAGTGGCTCACGCCTGTAATCCCAGCACTTTGGGAGGCTGAGGCGGGTGGATCCCGAGGTCAGGAGATCGAGATCATCCTGGCTAACACAGTGAAACCCAGTCCCTACTAAAAAAATACAAAAAAATTAGCCGGGCGCAGTGGCAGGTGCCTGTAGTCCCAGCTACTCGGGAGGCTGAGACAGGAGAATGGCGTGAACCCGGGAGGCGGAGCTTGCAGTGAGCAGAGGTCGCGCCACTGCACTCCGGCCTGGGCGACAGAGCGAGACGCTGTCTCAAAAAAAAAAAAAAAAAAGAAACTGCAACCCCTTATACACTGCTGATGGGAATGTAAAATGGTATAGCTGTTGTGGAAAACAGTTTGGTGGTTCCTCAAAAACTTAAACATAAAGCTACCATACAATTCTACATTTCCACTCCTATGATACACCCCCAAAAATTGAAAACAGGCCAGGTGCAGTGGCTCACGCCTATAATCCCAGCACTTTGGGAGGCTGAGGTGGGTGGATCACGAGGTCAGGAGATCGAGACCATCCTGGCCAACATGGGAAATCCCATCTCCACTAAAAATACAAAAATCAGCGGGACGTGGTGGTGCACACCTGTAATCCCAACTACTCAGGAGGCTGAGGCAGGAGAATTGTTTGAACCCAGGAGGCAGAGATTGCAGTGAGCTGAGATTGTGCCACTGTACTCCAACCCAGGTGACAGAGTGAGACTCCGTCTCAAACAAACAAACAAAAAAATTAAAAACAGGTACTGGAACAAGTAAATGTAACTATCATGTCCATAGCATAGCAAACAGTCTAAATATTCATCAATAGATGAATAAACAAATTGTGGTATGTATATATACACCTAATTCCACCAGTAAAAAAAAAAAAAAAAAAAATGAAGTTTTCTGATGCATGTTGCAACATAGATGGAATTGAAAAAATTATGCTAAGTGAAATAAGCCAGACATAAAAAGACAAACATTATATGATTCCACTTAAATGAAATATCTAGAATAGGCAAATTCATGAAGACAAAAAGTAGACTGGAAGTTAACAAAGGCTAACAGGAGGGAGGAATGGGGAGTTATTGCTTAGTAAGTACAGAGTTTCTGTTTGGGATGATGAAAAAATTTTTTAAATAGTGGTAAAAGGTGCACAATACTGTGAGTGTAATTACTGCAATTAAATTGTATACTTATCAATGAATAAAATGACAAAATTTGCTTACATATATTTTACCACCAAAAAAAGATAATAAAAAAAGAAATAAAATACCAACACATTGCAATGTAGATTAAGCTCCAAAATATTATTCTAAGAAGCCAGATACAAAAGGTCACATATAGTATGATTTCATTTATACGAAATATCCAAAATAGGTAAATCCTATTGGTGGCTGCCAGCGGGAGCGGAAAATGAGAAGAAACTGCTTAATAGGTAAGGGGTTTTCCTTTGGAATGATAGAAATGTTTTGGTGCTAGATAGAAGTGGTAGCTGTACAACATTCTGAATGTACTAAATGCTACTCACTTGTTTAATTCGAAATAGTTAATGTTATATGAATTTCACCTCAATAAAATTTGTTTAAGTATATGAGAGAGTTCAGGGAATCATCCAGGCATCAAGAATTAAGGCTCAGAAGTAAGGCAAGGCAAGAAACAGTCAGGAACCCAGTGTATGGTGTGACTAAGAGATACCCATGAACAGCCCAAGAAGCAGCTTATACTGGGCACAGTGGTTGACTCCTGTAACCCCAGCACTTTGAAAGGCTGAAGCGGGAGGGTCACTTGAGCCCAAGAGTTCAAGACTGGCCTGGGTAACATCATGAGACCTCATTTCTAGAAAAAAAAAAATAGCCAGGCATGCTAATGCACATCTGTGGTCCCAGCTACTCAGGAGGCTGAGGTAGGAGGATCACTAGAGTCCCAGGGATCAAGGCTGCAGTGAGTGGTGATGACACCACTGCACTGCAGCCTGGGCGACAGCAAGATCCTGACTTAAGAGAAAAAAAAAGCAACTTGATACTGCAGCAATTTGATGCCTCATTGTACTGGTCAGGATACAGATAAAGCTGCTGTAACTAAGAGACCCTCAAATATAGTGGATTAAACAAAAAGTTTATTTCTCTCTCATAATAGTTAAGCAGTGAGCAGTCTCAAATGAGAGTGAACTCTGCCATTCTCACTCAAAATGAGGCTTCCATCTCTGGGATCAAAAAAGGTGCTGTAGATCTCACCATATTCCAGCTAGCAGGAAGGGAAAAAGGAAAAGAGAAGCACCACATATTGTTCTTAAGTACATAATATAGAAGTGGTACACATAACATTTCCACTTGGATCCCCACTGGATAGAACTAACACACGTGGCCACACTTAGTTGTAAAGGAAGCTGAGCAGCTATGCATCCTGCTAAAACGCAAGTGTTCTAGCATTAAGGAAAGAATGAGAGAGCCCACATTGGCAAAGACATCTAAGAATCTCTTTCATTTTACCTCAGTTTTTTTAATATTTTGTCTTATTAAACAATTTGGCCACACATGGTGGGGCTCATGCCTGTAATTCCAACAGTTTGGGAGGCCAAGGCGGGTGGATCCCTTGAGGTCAGGAGTTCAAGAACAGCCTGGCCAACATGGCGAAACCCCATCTCTACTAAAAATACAAAAAATTAGTTGGACGTCGTGGCGGGTACCTGAATCCCAACTACTCGGGAGGCTGAGGTAGGAGAATCGCTTGAACCTGGGAGGCAGAGGTTGCAGTGAGCCAAGATCGCACCATTGCACTACAGCCTGGGCAACAAGAGTGAAACTCTGTCTCTAAAAAAAAAATTTATTCCCAAGCCCAGCTAACACTGAAGCTTGCAGTTATTGTTCAGTGAAACCTGCTGGCTAGCTTGGAAAAAAAGAAAGGGAGAAGAGAGGGGAAGAGAGGAGAGGGGAGGGGAGGGGAAGGGAGGGGAGAAGGGAGAGGAGGAGAGGGGAAGGGAGGGGAGAGAAGGGAGGGGAGAAGTGTAGGGAGAAGGGAAGGGAGAAGGGAAGGGAAATGGGAAGGGAGAAAGGAAGGGAAGGACAGTTATAGATAGATACCCCCAGTTAGCCTCACTAGACTGAACAGTACCAACAAAGCCTACTTATTTAACTTTTGTGACCAGTATTTATGGTGGAAATAAAAGTTGCTCTAAAAAACAAATTAGTAAGTGCTATCTCTGTGCAATACTAGGCCAAGTAGTCTAGAAAAACAACAACAACAACAACAACAACAACAAAGCAGTGTTTCTGTCTTTAAAAAACTTCCAATCTTGTGTGGTAATCACATACAAAGCAACCACAATGCAGCAAGATAACTGAGGCATATAAAGTATGATAGGAGAATAACAGTAGAATAGACTGCCAACCTACAGGCAAAGAGGACAGAGAAAGCTTAAAAAGTGGTGACACTGGAGCTATGTACTAAAAGATGAGGAGTTTACTAGATAGAAAAGAGTAAGCAAGCCAGGGGTGGTGGCTCACACCCAACACTGTGGGAGGCCAAGACAGGAGGATCACTTGATCCCAGGAGTTTGAGACCAGCTTGAGCAACAGAAGGAGACCCCATCTCTACAAAAAAATTTTAAAGTTAGCCGGGCATGGTGGTACATGCCTGTAGTCACAGCTACTCAAGAGGGTTAGATAGGAGGATCACTCGAGCTCAGGAAGTTGAGCTCTGCAGCCTGGGCAACAGAGTGAGACCCTGACTCAAAAAAAAAAAAAAAAACAATTTTAAAAAGATAGTAAGGAAGCATTCCAAGCAAAATGGAAAACATGAATAAAAGCATAGAAAAATGTTTGCTGAAAAGACAATATGCAGAACCCAGATCATAGAATGCCAGGAACACCAGATTGAGAAGCTTGGATTTTAGAATCTCTGAGAAATAGGAAAGCAATAGACTTCTGAGCAGGGGTGGGCCACAGTTAGATTGACTTGTTAGAAAGATTCTGGCAGCCAAGTGGAAGGATGGACAAGGAGACATGCTTTGGAGTCTCATTCTTGCTACTATGTCTAGTCCTATCCTTATCTCCCCAATGCTACCACTAATAAGCCAAGTCCTTACAGAAGGAAGGCAAATCCAGGACAAATCCCACAGACTCAGGCAGGATCAGATTTGTAGATTTGTTAGTTTGTTTTCTGTTTTTTGTTTGTTTGTTTGTCTCGCTGTGTCACCCAGGTGGGAGTGCAATGGTGCAATCTCAACTCATTGCATTCTCCGCCTCCCGGGTTCAAGTGATTCTCCTGCTTCAACCTCCTCAGTAGCTGGGATTATAGGCAGGCGCCACCATGCTCACCTAATTTTTTTTCTTGTTTTTTTTTTTTTTTGTTGTTGTTGTTGTTGTTGTTTTGTATTTTTAGTAGAGATGGGGGTTTTACCATGTTGCTAGGCTGGTCTCAAACTCCTGACCTTGTGACCCACCGGCCTCAGCCTCCCAAAGTGCTGGGATTACAGGCATGAGCCACCGCGTCTGGCCTGTTTTTAGTTTTAATCTGTCTTTTATTGAGGTGAAATTCACATAACATTCACCATTTTTAAGTGAACAATTCAGTGGCATTTAGTACATTTACAGTGTTGTGCATCCACAGAGGTTTTCAGTTCTACTTTTTTTTTTTTTAAGAGACAGGGTGTCATATGTTGCCTAGGCTGGCCTTGAACTCCTGAACTCAAGCAATCTTCCCACCTCAGCCTCCTGAGTAGCTGGGACTGCAAGCATGTGCCACCATGCCCAGCTGGACCTTAGGTTTCGATGAGGTCCAGGAAAGCCTCTGCTGACTTCACTCAGATCAGGCTTCATACAGTCCTCTGGCATCTCTGCTCAGATGGATATGCCAGATACTTTTGGCTTTCAACAAACATCTGCCTAGAGTCCCTAGACTGCCATGCTATTTTCTAACCTTTCCTGACCTCAGCTCCCCTAGGAACACAGGTCATTATGACCAGGAGGAAATTTGACCATGTCTATCCCTTATTTTAAATTTTTCAGTGGTTCTGAATTGCCCAAAGAATAAAGTCTCAAATCCTTAACAGATAGACAAGGTTCTCTATAATCTGGCATCTGCTTGTTTCCCTAGCCTTATCTCCTAAACATGTTGCCCTAAAATTCTTCGCTCTCATTATGCTTCCCTTCCTACTCATGGCTGCTCAAACATATTTTTTTTCTTTAACCCTGGAAATGACTTTGTCACCTCATACACATTTCCCACAGACTTATCTCACCCTAGGGAAAGTTCTCATATCTTCATTATTTCCTGGGAACAGCTCTGATTCCAGTCTCATTTCACTGTGGGTGCTACTGTAATCCATGCCTCATTATTCATTCTTCTTTACATATGTTATTGACCATATAATACCACAAGATGACTTTTTTCCCACCTCCTACTATTCTACTTCTGTCATATTACTGAGAATAACCCTACCGAATACATCTGCTTCTGTTCCCTCTGCCTGAGTCTCTCATAAGCCCAGGACTTCACCAGGCCCCTCACTCCGAAGTTACTGGTACCTGGGACTTATGAGGGAGATATATTATACCCACACAGAGATATACTATACCCATACCCCCAGTCAGCCGGGGAGTTGGAGCCAGATCTTATTCTCTCTCACCTTCTTTCTGACAAAATTCTTGAAATGACAAAGCTCTATTAGGACAGCACTTGAACCCACCCTCATTTTACCATGGAGATATCACTGACCCCAGTTTCATCTTACTTTGAGATCAGCTCTGGCCTTGGCCTCCCCAATCACCATGCCAAAGAGAAAATCATACCCCAGTATACCTTGGGAATGAATGATTTGCACTCTGGCCTTGGCTGGCACTCAACTCAGGAAAGAAAAGTGACATGAAGCAACTGGCCCAAAGTAACACTAATACTATTCCAAACTAGGGAAAGAAGGTCTCTCTCTGGGGTGGTAGGGGAGAAAAACTTCCAAATCATCATAAAACCCCCCTCACTTTCTGTGTATGCAAGCCGAATATGTGTCAAATGGTGCACAGGAAGAACTCACACAAAGGCCTTTTTCCAGGTGTATTTTAGACTTCCAGGTATATCACAGTCACAAATAACAGTTTGCTCCCTTACAAACTCCATTCAGCAGCAAAGCAACAATATTTATAAGTCATTCTTTCTATAACATTTTATTTGAGCTTGACAATGTATTAAACAGAATAAACCTAGGCTTTAAACTTTCTAGCCACGCAATCTTGGCAAATAACTTTCTTTTCTTTTTCTTTCTTTTTTTTTTTTTTTTGAGAGAGCCTCGCTTTGTGGTCCAGGCTGGAGTGCATTGGCGCGATCTCTGCAAGCTCCGCCTCCCGGATTCACGCCATTCTCCTGCCTCCTGCCCAGTAGCTGGGACTACAAGCGCCCGCCACTAGGCCCAGCTAATTTTTTGTGTTTTTAGTAGAGACGGGGTTTCACCGTGTTAGCCAGGATGGTCTCGATTTCCTGACCTCGTGATCCGCCCACCTCGGCCTCCCAAAGTGCTGGGATTACAGGCGTGAGCCACCGCGCCCGGCCAGCAAATAACTTTCCCCATTCATAAAATGGGAATAATAGTAGTATCCTGTAAGACTGTTGTGCAGAAAAGTAAACAAATATATATAAAGCATCTAGAAATATACCAGGCCCAAAAAGGTTTTTCAATCATTCATTCAATCAACAAATATTTACTAAGTATATGCTACGTGCCAGTCAGTATTTTAGCATTGAGGATTTTGCCATTAACCAAAACCCCTGCTCTTGTGGAACTAACGGGGGCGGGGGGCGGATGGTGAAAGGCCTGACCAATAAATATGCCAGATGGTGATAAATGCTGTGATGAAAAATAGAGAAACGGGTTGTAGTGTGCGGTGGGGGAGGGATTGCTTTTTTTTCTGCTTTTTTTTTTTCTGAGACGGAGTCTGGCTCTGCCGCCCAGGCTTGAGATGCAGGGGCGCTATCTCAGCTCACTGCAAGCTCCGCCTCCCTGGTTCAAGCCATTCTCCTGCCTCAGCTGGGACTACAGGCGCCCGCCACCATGCCCGGCTAATTTTTGTATTTTTAGTAGAGACGGGGTTTCACCATGTTGGCCAGGATGGTCTCGATCTCCTGACCTTGTGATCTGCCCGCCTCGGCCTCCCAAAGTGCTGGGATTACAGGCGTGAGCCACTGCCCCCGGCCTAGATTGCTATTTTTAAATAGAATGATTGGATAAGGCCTCACTGAGTTGACATTTAACCAAAAGATCTGAAGGAAATAAGTCATGAGCCATGCAGAAAGTTAGGAAAAGAAGGAAGAACCAATGCAAAGGCCCTGAGGCAAGAGTATGTCTGTCTCTATTGTTCAAAGAATGGCAAGAAAGCCAATGGGGCAGGGTCAGCAGGTAGAGAGGAAATGAGGCTAAGACAGGTAACTGGGAGCCAAGTCACATGTGATCTTGTGGGCCACTCTAAGGACTTTGGCTTTTTCCCTGAGAGATATGTAAAGCCACTGAACAATTTTGAACAGAAGAGTTAAATGATTTGGATTTACGTTTTGAAAGGATCACTCTGGCTTCCTGTTTAGAATAAACTGTAGACAGGCAAGGGCAAAAGCAGGGCAACCAGTTAGGCTATTATTTCACCAGGCAAGAGACGATGGTAACTTGGATCAGGGTGGTAAGTGCAGAGGTAATGAAAAGTATCTGATTTTTGGATTTGAATTTTAAAGGTAGAACCAACAGGATATGCTGACAGATTCCATGTAAGTGAAATGTTGTTAAATTTTAAATGCCTATTAGATATCTAAAATGTTAATTAAGAGGTTAGATATACAAGTCTAAAATTCAGGGAGAAATCTAAGCTGGAAACACAAATTTGAGTTGTCAATAAATAGATGGTAGTTAAAATTATATAAATGGACTTTTAATGCCATGAGATATTCAATAAACAAAGTTCCCAGTGAATAGTAACTGCCATTATAACCCCTTTGTATTCTTTTTTTTCCCCCAGCTTCCCAAGCTTATAAACCTCTTTTTATTCTTAAGGTATTAGAGATACTTGCCAGGTATGAGAGATACTTGCCAACTTCTAAACTTCAGTGCCCAACCTCTAACCGTGTCCCCACCCCTCAAGAAAAATTTGATTTTCTGATCTTGTATCTTTCTTTACTGTCATCCTTCTTTTCAAATTTGCAATTAAAACATCAGATAAGTGAAGGCACGCTGGTGTTAAGTGGTAAAGGTACCAATTTTAGAGTTAGATTTGGTTTGAATCTTCTCTCTCTCAGCCATTTACTAGTTCTGTGACCTTTTAGCCTCAACTTTCTTACCTATACAATGGGACTAATAGTGCTTATCTTAAAGGGTTGTTATCTTATGGATGGTAAGACACCTACTTATTGCTTTGTTCAACAAAAACTTACTGAGCATCCATTACATGCCTAGCACTGTGTCCAGCATTAGAGCTACAGCAGTGAATAGGCACTGGTACTGTCCTCATGGAGCTTATAGCCTAAGGGACCATAGTATTTCTAAAGCACCTAGATAAAATTTAAATTTTTTTAAATCACCTAAATAAAATAAATATGTAAAGAACCTCACACAATGCCTAGCAAATAGTAGGTGCTAAGTGACAGTATATATTATTTTATAATTAAAACATAAGCCCTCACAGAACAACATGCTTTAGAATTGGCAAATTTTTGGAAATCAAAAGGTCCAATTATCTCATTTAATAGAAGAGCGGATTAACTAGCTTCATAATAAACTTATTCAGGACACCTATTCAGTCAGGGCATGTGCCAGTTGCTCAAGATACAAGGATGAGTAAAACACAGTCCCTACCTTACATCAAGTAAATATGCAAAGGGAGAATGACTCGCCTGAGGTAACCTAGTTCATCACTTAGACTGGAAATCGTGTCTTCTAATTCTCAGTGTTTTGCTCTTTGCACTGAATCAAAATTATTCAACTCAAATAAAAATACTTAGGAAGAAGCCTACCACTGTGCCAAAGAGAGTGCCATCCTACACCTCAGCAATTCCTCATGAGTAGCTTGTCAAAAAGGGTAAGCCCCTCTGGGTTTGGAGGCTGATTCCTTTTTTCCTCTATAACAGTCCATAGCACACAGCAGCTAGGGCCTCAGAGGCCCTGGTAAGAAGTTACAGAAAGATGCAGAAAAATAGAGTAAAAGCCTGAAACCACCAGAGCCACTGGCTAAGTAAAGAAAAAATAGAGCAAGGCCAGACCAAGACCCTCCTCCCTCATTAAGAGGGAGATTAGGTCATGTTCCCTCCGGGCTAGCACTAGCTCCAGAACTCTACCTTTGCCCCTTTGGGCCACCCACCCTGCCCACTGCAAGGGCCCTCTTTAGAGTTTCAACACTGAGCTCCATTTAATGGAAAAAAATAGCACTGGGAAGCGGAAAGAATACATCATGGAGTTCCAAAAACCTGGCTGAAACTGGCTCCACCACTAACTAGCTGAATGTTTCTTAACTCATCTGTTTCTGCATTTGGAAAACAGCAACAATACTCACTTCTGGGAACTGTGGTGAGCATCAGAGATGTGTCTAATGTATCTAGGAAAATGCCTGGCATGCAAAGGTTACTCAATAAATGGTGCTATGATTACTTATGAATGACAAGGTATCCCTTGTCTGTCCCATGCTCTAGTGACTGCAGGCTTCAGCAGAGCAGCACAGTTTAAGACTCCCACAATAATATGGAGTATTCAGGGAGATGTGGTACCTTCACTGGCTACATTTCTCAAGCTCTTCTCCCCTCAACCTATACCAGCTCAGGTCTCCACTCCACCCCTCCACCTTTTAAAAAAATAAAATCTTTGAACCTGTCTCCTCTGCTGCCTCTTCAAAATACCACCCTCTTTCCTTCCTTCCCTCGCAACTATATTTCTCAAAAAAGTCTTTTGTTCTACATGTTCACCTCATACTCACTCCCTAAGCCACAGCAGTCTAGCTTCCATCCCCACCCCTCCACTGAAACTGCTGTCACCATGGTCACCAATGACTCAGTAGCCTCATTTCAGGCTCACCCTACTTGTTCTCTGCTGCAATAGACACTATTGCTTTCTTTCAGAAACTCTTCTCATTCCTGGCTTCCCAGACAATATTTTCTCTTACCTCTCTGATTGCCCCTCCTCAGGCTCCCTCCCTAACTTTTCTGTGTACACATATCAGAGTTCCTCTGTGCTCTATTCTCAACCCCCTTTCTTTCCCCATTTTATAAATTTTACTCAGGTGATCTCATCTACTTCTACAGTCTCCACTATTTCTTAGAGGTCATGATTCCAAAGGCTATTCCTACCTCTCTCAAGAACTCCAAAACTCATGTCTTCTCCCCCAACTACCAGATATTTTCTCATGGATATCACCCATAATCATCTCAAAACCAACGTTAACTTCCCCAGCTCTCTCTCTTGTATTCCATGTGCTAACAGCATCACAGTAATGCCCGGTCACCTAACACTGCCTCCTTCATCCTTCCGTCACACAATTTAAATCAACCCCCATGACCACTACCCTTGTTTTAGCCTCATCATCTGCTACTGCAAATCTTCTGGCTGCCTTCTCTGCCTCTAGTTCTAATCTATCCATTCTAAGCACAGGCATATAAGAGGTCTTCCTGTAAAAACACTCTGGTCACGTCACAGCCATCTTAAATATCGACAGTAAATCTCAGCTCCAAAGGGATTTAAGCTCTTTACCATAAAATACAAAGTCATTCAGGATCTGGCCCTTCGCACACACCCAGCTTCATCTCGTGCCACTCCCTCCAAGTAGTCCAACACTCCAGTTCAGGGAACAACTCGTCATTCACTGAATATGCCATGCACTTTCACAGTCACACTGCCCAGAATACACTCCAGGGCACTCTGGCACAACCCTGGTCATCCTTAGAGGGTAGCATCTTTGATCTTGCTAAGTATTTAGACCCTCCTCCCTTTCTCTCCCACTACTTTTTTTTTTTTTTTGAGACGGAGTCTCACTCTGTCACCCAGGCTGGAGTACAGTGGAGTGATCTCGGCTCACTGCAACCTCTGCCTCCTGGGTTCAAGCAATTCTCCTGCCTCAGCCTCCTGAGTAGCTGAGATTACAGGCACGCACCACCACGCCCAGCTAATTTTTGTATTTGTAGTAGAAATGGGGTTTCACCATGTTGGTCAGGCTGGTCTCAAACTGCTGACCTCGTGATCCACCCGCCTCGGCCTCCCAAAGTGCTGGGATTACAGGCGTGAGCGACCACGCCCAGCTTTTCCCAGTATATTTTCTATGTACCTCTATTGTAGCACTTGTGACACCGTATAGAGTGCACTTGTTTATGGGTGTCTCAGTAACCTGCAGGTTGTTCATGGACACAGACTATGTCTTTCACATCTCTGCACCCCAGTCCACTTGCCCAGCCGCTCAAGATAAGCAACCAGACTATCAGTCCTAACAGGGGATACTCCCCCTATAGCAGGAGAGCAAATTCTAATGACAACAGGAAATCTCAATAGGTTCAACTTCCCTCTTGCAAATGCTTCCAGATGGACTGACCCCACAAGAGCTATTTCCTACCTGATTCCTGGGGCCCCTATGCCTGGCACAGCCTGTTCAATAGAAAGAGGAGAGCTTCCTTAAGATTAAAATTATTTGGAAAATGATTTCTAAAATGGGCTGAGCTGATAGATAGGACTGCCAACTGCCAGAGCCATCTCAGGAAGTAATTTGTGAAATAACTGCAAGACCTTTATACATTTTCCAAAGCAACTGGAATGGTTGCTACAACACCCTGTGGCAGGTCTTCCTGCCTTCAATCAAACCTTGGGAAATTGCCCTGCATCACAACACTTACAAACAATTGCTTCACTAGGCAGAAATCTATAAGGACTTCTCACTGCTTAAAACTGTATACCACAGTGATTAGGAACAAGGACACTAAAAACATAGTACCTGAGCCTGAATCCTACCTCTACCACTTATTAGCCATGTGAGTTTGGGCAAATCATTTAAGTTCTCTAGGCCTCAGTTTTCCCATCTTTAAAACAATAAAATAATAGTACCTACTCTCATAGGGTTGGTACAAAGATTAAATAAGCTAATCTAAATAAACTACTAATAAAAATTAAGCTTAGCATTAAAAATGCAAAGAATAGTACCTGGCACATGGTAAGAACTTAACAAATTATATATAAACATATTCAGATTCCAAGTCCCTCTGTCATTCATAGCCTGAGATGTGAAATGTTGCCCTGTCCCATTTCACATTCCATAATCCACCAGCTCCCAGTCCTTTTAACTTCTGACGATCATTTATGATCCTTTGCCTCTATCCACAACACCAACTGCAATCTGCCCAGCTCCTCCCTCTGGCAATGCTACCTTCAGCTGGCCAGAAATTAACGCCTTTAGCAGAGTCTCACAGGTGGTGTCATGCCTAAGAGCAGTACAGGATACCACCTTCTCCTGAGCATTCTATTCCCTATGCCAGGGGTCCCCAACCCCCAGGCTGCAGATCGTACCAGTCAGTGGCTTGTTAGGAACTAGGCCACACAGCAGGAGGTGAACGGCAGGCAAGCGAACATTACTGCCTGAGCTCCGCCTCCCGTCATATCAGTGGCAGCATTAGGTTCTCACAGGAGCGCAAAGCCTACTGTGAACTGCACATGTGAGGAATCTAGGTTGCGTGCTCCTTATGAGAATCTAATGCCTGATGATCTGAAGTGAAACAGTTTCAACCCAAAATCATCCCCACCCCCCACCCTGGTCTGTGGAAAAATTGTCTTGCATGAAACCGATCCCTGGTGCCAAAAAGGTTGGGGATCGCTGCTCTCTGCTCACTCCTATCTTCACTCAGGTCATTTTAACAATCTAAATGCCTCCCTGAGCTTCTGCAGTATATAAACTTAAACAGTTTTAGGAATTAGTTAAGTCACACCATCCCAGGAAGCCACAGTAACTCATAAAAATATCTGCCTTCCCTTAACCTCTAAAGTCCCAATTTGTAACTTACATTTCCACACTCATATCTAATCATCTCTATTAGATTAAGTTCCATGAGGCAGTGCCTGGTTTTCCATCACTACATCCCCATTACCCCAGAACAATAAATGTTTAAGAGTCGTTGGGGGTCAGCCACAGTGGCTCATGGCTGTAATCCCAGCACTTTGCAGGGCTGAGGCGGGAAGACTGCTTGAGCTCACAAGTTCGAGACCAGCCTGAGCAATATGGTGAAACCCCATCTCTACAAAAAAATACAAAAATTAGCTGGGCATCATGGCACGTGCCTGTAGTTCCAGTTTCTCAGGATGCTGGAGCCTGGGGCAGGAGGATCACCTGAGCCCAGGAAGTCAAGGGTGCAGTGAGCTGTGACTACACTGCTGGAGTGTACTCCAGCCTGGGCAACAGAGAGAGACGCTGTCTCAAAAGAAAAAATGAAGAAGGCTTAGGCAAACAATAAAAGCTCAGTTAGCTAAATCTCCTACCACTGAATCTGAGACATAACTAGAGACTGGTGGATTAACCAAGATCTCTAGCTTTCTACAACAACAACACGGAGAAAACTATATTAGCAATCTCATAGAGCTGTTGTGAACATAAAGATGTAATCTATGTCGAACACTTAGGAGATTTTCTGACACATAAGCTCTCATTAAGTATTTCATTTTCTCTTTGAAAAGGAGTCATGGAGGTACCTTATCAACTAAAGGACGGCTGGCTATACTACTTCTCCAAGTCACGCTAATAGAAAAGCAGGGGGCCACACTGTGTTCATTTACCTAATTGTGTTCTGTGGAACACTGGTATCTAACAAAATGTCAATAGGTGGTTTTTGAGGATAAAAAAAGATTAGATGTTCAGAAAAACGTAGGAAACCCTGCATACCTTTCCTTATCATATTAAAGTCCCCTAGCTTTTCCTAACTTGATCTCAAAGGTCTTTTACTGAGTAATAATAATAATGCCATTTCCTGTGATACTGACATTCTGAAGAACACTTATTTATTTTTTTGAGTCTCACTCTGTCACCCAGGCTGGAGTGCAGTGGTGTGACCACAGCCTCCGCCTCCTGGGTTCAAGCAATTCTCCTGCCTCAACCTCCCGAGTAGCTGGGATTACAGGTGCACACCACCATGTCCAGCTAATTTTTGTATTTTTAATAGAGACAGGGTTTCGCCATGTTGGCCAGGCTGGTCTTGAACTCCTGACCTCAAGTAATCCAACTGCCTCATCCTCCCAAAGTGCTGGGATTACAGGTGTGAGCCACCGTGCCTAGCCAGAACACTTATTATATTTTAAAACAATGCATTGGGCCAGCCACAGTGGCTCATGCTTGTAATCCCAACACTTTGGGAAGCCAAGGTGGGAAGACTGCTTGAGTCCAGGAGTTCAAGATCAGCTTAGGCAACATAGTGAGAACCCATCTCTACAAAAAATAAAAATATTAGCCAGGCATGGTGGGGTATGCCTATAGTCCCAGATACTTGGGAGGCTAAGGTGGGAGGATCATTTGAGCCCAGGAGGCTACAGTGATCACATCCCTGCACTCTAGCCTGGGCAACAGAGGGAAAGACCCTGTCTCCAAAAAACAAACAAACAAACAAACAGTACTGTACAAATATATAAAGGTACCGCTATTCCACAGTTACCCAGAATAGACAGGACCCTAAAGTAGTAGAGAATACCTGGACTACTAAAATTACATTATCTTCTCCATCACAATAAACCTGGAGGAAGAGAAGAGAAATAGACCAGTATTTCAAGAGGCCAGCTTTCAGTCAATCTAATGAAGAGTCAGCAAAGGAAAGAGAAGCTTTTATCAGGTAGTATTTTCAGCAACTCACCAGAGCGGCTTTAAAAGGGAACTCAAGCCAGATTTGGTTGCCATGAGATACAAAGTAACTTGACAGCTGCCCTCCTGGAAACAGTTAACTTAGTAACTTTTACTTTGACAGAATCTTGGGCGTGAAAGAAATATTTTGAAATCACTCTAGACAAAACCTCTACTTTATTGACAATAACAGGCCCTAAGAGAGCCTACCTAGCTTCATTTGTCCCCACTTGAGCAGGACATGGGAAAAAAACAGATTAGACAGTGATAATTATAATGGTTAACACTTAATGAGAGCTTACTACGTGTCAAGCAAGTTGCTAGATATTCAACATAGATTATCTCATCTTAATCTTCGCACAGTTCTATGAGATTGATTTTATAATAATTTACATGTTATAGATGAGGAAGCAGGCTCAGAGAGATTAAGTAACTTGCCCAAAGCACTACAGCTAGCATATAGTATTACAGTGATGAGACCCAGGCAAGCTGACCCCAAGGGCCCATGCTCATTATTGCTAGAGAAACTAAGGTACCAACTTTTCTGAGAAGCCTTCTCTGACAATTTCCCCCACCACCAATTATTAGGGTTGCCCCCTAAGCTCCCATTGCCCCATGTCTCTATCTATCCCTATACACTATTGTCTCTGTCATAGCAGTATCACCAAATTACGTACTCCATGAGGGAAGAAATTACTAAATCTTATGCTTCCTTGCATCCCTTGTGACACTACCTAGTGTTGCATCGGCAGCTCAATCAAGATGTTTCAGAATAAACAACTATCAAGGAATATAGTATAATGATGAAAACACATGGGTTCTGAAGTCAAATAGACTTAGATCTGAATCCAGGTTCAGCCACTTCTTAGCTCTGTGATCGTGAGTAAGTCAACCACTCTGAAGCTCAGCTTCCCTAACATTAAAATAGAGATTAAAAAATAAATTACCACAAAATGTGAGAAAACTAAACTAAGCACCTTACACATTGCCTAGTACATAAAATAATTGTATTTACCATTCTCCTCCTTTCCCCTTGTCCCACATATAACGATAGAGAGAGTACTATTTCAGCCGAGTGCCGTGGCTCACGGCTGTAATCCCAGCACTTTGGGAGGCCGAGACGGGCGGATCATGAGGTCAGGAGATCAAGACCATCCTGGCTAACATGGTGAAACCCCGTCTCTACTAAAAATACAAAAAATTAGCCGGGTGTGGTGGCGGGTGCCTGTAGTCCCAGCTACTCGGGAGGCTGAGGCAGGAGAATGGCGTGAACCTGGGAGGCGGAGCTTGCAGAGAGCCGAGATCCCGCCACTGCATTCCAGCCTGGGAGAAAAGGGAGTGAGACTCCATCTCGAAAGAAAGAGGCCAGGCGCGGTGGCTCAAGCCTGTAATCCCAGCACTTTGGGAGGCCGAGACGAGCGGATCACGAGTTCAGGAGATCGAGACCATCCTGGCTAACACGGTGAAACCCCGTCTCTACTAAAATACAAAAAAAATTAGCCGGGTGAGGTGGCGGGCGCCTGTACTCCCAGCTACTCGGGAGGCTGAGGCAGGAGAATGGCGTGAACCTGGGAGGCGGGGCTTGCAGGGAGCTGAGATCCGGCCACTGCACTCCAGCCTGGGCAACAGAGCCAGACTCCGTCTCAAAAAAAAAAAAAAAAAAAAAAAAAAAAAGAAAGAAAGAAAGAAGAGAAGGAAAAGAAAGAAAGAGCGCTGTTCCAGGAACCCAGAGTCGAATTAGCTATACAAACTTGGTTAAGTGCATCTCCTTTCTGAGCTTTAATTTCTTCATTTACAACTCGCAGGACGGTTGGTTTGAAACTAAAAAAAATGTGGATAAGTGACCAAAAAGTACTACACAGATGGAAGGAATTTTTGTCATTCCACCTATCCGGCTTTTAAAATCAGCCCTGAACCACACTGTATAGAAATATCTTGAAGCTCAAGGAAGAAGACCAATCTCTTGGAGGTTTAAAGGCTATAAAGGGAAGGAGTATTTGCACTGTCACTAGGAGAATGAGCCAGTCCCACCAAGAAGCTGAGACACTGCCAAGTGGCTTTGCTCCAGGAGTCCCTAACTAATTAAGGCCTTGCTCCCCTGCCCTGTTTGCCTGTGACCTCCACAAAGGCTAGAGAACACCAAGTGCTCCACAGCAGCTCTTCTCTTGGCCAGAGTGACATACGGTATTGCTGGCCAAGGATCAGCCAAAGCTATTGCTAAGAGCTTCCTGCCCTTGGCCTTCCTTAGAACAGGGTTGGCCAGGCACAGTGGCTCACGCCCATAATCCCAGCACTTTGGGAGGCCGAAGCGGGTGGATCACCTGAGGTCAGGAGTTTGAGACCAGCCTGGCCAACATGGCGAAACTCTGCTCCTACTTCAAAAAAAACAAACAAAAAAAAATGAGCCAGGCATGGTGGCACATGCCTGTAATCCCAGATACTTGGGAGGCTGAGGCAGAAGAATTGCTTGAACCCAGAAGGCGGAGGTGGCAATGAGCCGAGATCATGCCACTGCACTCCAGCCTGGGCAACAAATCGAGACCCTGTCTCAAAAAAAAAAAAAAAAAAAAAAAACACAGTCAAAAACAAGGTGCCCTTCATTCTTTGTCATGATTCCTAGGAATCAGCCCTAAACACAGCTACCAGGACCCTGGGCCTGGAACATGTCAGATGTGACTCAAGTAAAGCCTGACCAGCCAGGTCCTTTGGACAACTGAAAGAGACCCTGTAGGCTGTGGAATAAGGGGTAAGGAAAAGGGACCCATGCTCTGCTAAGAGCGTCTAGTCTTTGATGGTCCCAAGGTCACTTTTTGGGCTCTTTTTCAGGCTGCATAGGCCCCAGGGACTTAACCACTTCCTTTTCTCATTAAAGCAGAACCCCTACTCCAGCCCTTGGGACTCCCTCCCCCAAGCCTGAAGCCTGGCTCTAAGGTAAGACAGTCCACCCATCTCTCCCTTCAAAAGTTAAAACATATGGGCCGTTTTTGTTGTAAGAGTTTAACTGTTGAGTTGAGAAAGAACATAAGCCAAAAACAACAAATATGAGGAAGTTAAAAAAAGTTTAAAACATATTACAAGTTAGTCACAGTCACAACCACTTCATAGTTCCTGGTTCCTGTCATAATTGGTGCTGTCAGAGAACAACTACAATACAATAGTTTTCAAGACTTACTTTTAAACAATGGAACCCTCTTTTTCAAATATAGTTCAAATTGGCCTGGCGTAGTGGCTCACACCTGTAATCCCAGCACTTTGGGAGGTGGGCAGATCACCTGAGCTACAGAGTTTAAGACCTTCCTAGGCAACATGCAAAACCCCATCTCTATAAAAAATACAAAAGTTAGCTAGGCATGGTGGCACATGCCTGTAGTCCCAGAAAAGACTCAAGATTTAGATCAATCGACATGATGTAGACCTTACTTGGATATTGACCCCATCTCTACAAAAAATGAAAATATTAGCCAGGCGTGGTGGTACATGCCTGTAAACCCAGTTACTTGGGAAGCTGAGGCAGGAGAGTCACTTGAACCTGGGAGGCAGAGGTTGCAGTGAGCTGAGATTGCGCCACTGTACTCCAGCCTGGGCGACTGGGCTACAGAGTGAGACTTTGTCTCAAAAAAAAAAAAAAAATGTTGCCCCAGATTTTAACCAACCATATACCATTATCAACCATATACAAATAATATTGCTAATGAGCAAGAAAGTGGAAGTAAACATGTAGACATTCATGTATCAGGCTCTGCTACCAGTTGCTTATTTTGGCTGTGTACTTGTGTCCAAGGTCATTCACTCACTGGGTAGGTTTATGTCCTATGATGCCATCAACTGCCAGTCAAAGAACTAATCAGCATGAGCAAACTAGTGTTCACACAAAACTGGTACAATTGAAACCAAAATCAAAGACACTTTTATTGTAGATAAATGTACAATTTCCATTAGGCTTGTTAAAATACTGAAAGCAATTTAAATTCATTTATTCATTCAAAAACAAATATTTACTGAGCATCCCTGTCCATCCATGCTGGCTAGGCACCAAGGACAAAATAAATAACACCTAATAGCCTCAGGGGATTCAAACAAACATACCCCTATATTATTTTCATGGATCCCAAAGATTCTGAAGATGTTGCACCAATAAAATTGGGAGAGTGCTGGAAGGGATGACATTTTTATTCCCTTATGAACACAAACAACTTATCAAAAGGCAGCCTGTTCCACAAAGAACCTCTCAACATTACAGCCCTAGCATTTCGGGAGGACGAAGTGGGTGGATTGCGTGAGCTCAGGAGTTCAAGACCAGCCTGGGCAACATGGCAAAACCTCATCTCTATTAAAAATAAAACATAAAAGGCTTTGCAGATGCTGCCACCACCGGGAGCCCTGTACTCTCAGACATGGTTAACCCCACCATGACATCGCCTTCGACAATGAGCTCTTGGGCCATGTCTCCTTTGAGCTATTTGCAGACAAGTTTCCAAAGACAGCAGAAAACGTTCATGTTCTGAGCACTGGAGAGAAAGGATTTGGTTATAAGGGTTCCCGCTTTCACAGAATTATTATTCCAGGGTTTATGTGTCAGGGTGGTGACTTCACACACCATAATAGCACTGGCAGCAAGTCCATCTACGAGGAGAAATTTGATGATGAGAACTTCATCCTAAAGCATACAGGTCCTGGCATCTTGTCCATGGCAAATGCTGGACCCAACACAAACAGTTCCCAGTTTTTCATCTGCACTGCCAAGACTGAGTGGTTGGATGGCAAGCCTGTGGTCTTTGGCAAGGTGAAAGAAGGCATGAATATTGTGAAGGCCACAGAGCACTTTGAGTCCCGGAATGGCAAGATCAGCAAGAAGATCACCACTGCTAACTGTGGACAACTTGACTTGTGTTTTATCTTAACCACCAGATCATTCCTTCTGTAGCTCAGGAGAGCACCCCTGCACCCCATTTGCTCGCAGTATCCTAGAATCTTTACGCTCTCGCTGCAGTTCCCTTTGGGTTCCATGTTTTCTTTGTTCCCTTCCATGCCTAGCTGGATTGCAGAGTTAAGTTTATGATTATGAAATAAAAACTAAATAACAAAAATAAATAAATAAAACATAAAAAATAAAAACAAAGTACAGCCCTACTGTGGAGATACAAGCTGCCCCACTGCTAGAAAATCAAGAAGAGATTTCTGAAATCAAGGACTTTGTCCACAATTCAACAAACATTTACTGAATTTCTGTTTTGTCCTTAGACACTCTGCTAGATCAGCAAACTGAGGCTCTCAGGCCAAATCTAGCCCAAACACCTTGTTTTTGTAAACAAAGTTTTATTAGACACAGCTACACATGTCCATTTAAATATTATCTATGGCTGTTTTCCTGTTACAACTTACAGTATAGCCCATCAAGCCTAAAATATTTACTCTCTGGCCCTCCACAGAAAATGTTTGCTCATCTCTATGCTACACTCTAGAAAGATGCAGAAATGTATCTTGATCTAGGTGGTAGTTGCATAGATAAATACATTGGTAAAAATTCATCAAGCATTTAATTCATTTTATTGGATATATGCCATAACTCAATACTTCTTTTTTTAATGAAATAAAGAGTAATCAGTCCCTGCCTTCTAGCAATTTAAAATCTGGTAGGAGGATATCGAAGTAAATAATTAAAATACAATAGTGAGCCTGCACAGTGGCTAACACCTGTAATCCTAGCACTTTGGGTGGCCAAGGCGGGCAGATCACCTGAAGTCAGGAGTTTGAGAGCAGCCTGGCCAACATGGCAAAACCCTGTCTCCACTAAAAATACAAAAATTAGCCAGGTGTGGTGGCATGCGCCTGTAGTAGCCCCAGTTACTGGGGAGGCTGAGGCAGGAGAATCACTTGAACCCAGGAGGCAGAGGTTGCAGTGGGCCAAGATCGTGCCACTGCACTCCAGCCTGGGCAACAGAGCGAGACTCTGTCTCAAAAAAAAAAAAAAAAAAAAAAAAAAATGAAAAATAAAATTTTTTTTTTATTTTAAAAAATAAAAGAACATAGGGTTTGGAATTAGAACATGAAATTTCTAATTAGGCTTAAGTCCTACTTGCACCAATTACTAGACACGTGACTTTAGATTCTTCATCTACAAAATGAGAATAATAACAATATCTATATCATTGGCTGCTGTGAGAATTAAATAAATATGTAATTGTACCTGACATATAAGTATTCAACATACATTTTTTATCATAATAATTAGCATTATTAACTGTCTAATTAGTGGTGGACTTTGCTGTAGCTCAGAGTTCCTGTGATTTCCTGGTAGGTCCCATGGGACCCCAAGTCATATCAAAGTTGATTCTTTTACAAGTTTAGAGCTCAAGCTAGAATTGTACATAAACAGTATTTCATGGAGCTTTAGACTTCTGGCCCAATACCTGGAGAGGTGAAAGTCCTAAGGGTGGGGTCCTATCTCACTGCTCAAAGAACGCCTTCCAGAAGCAAAATCAGGAAAGCACTACCTCTAGTTGACCTAGCTGATGATGAAAGAAGCCATACTAGAAAATACACTTAAATACAATACGCTTTGTGTGTGCGTGTGTGTGTGTGTGTGTGATGGAGTCTTGCTCCGTCACCCAGGCTGGAGTGCACTGGTGTGATCTCGGCTCACTGCAACCTCCATCTCCCAGATTCTTGCCTCAGACTCCTGAGTAGCTGGGATTACAGGCGTGTGTCACCATGCCTGGCCATGATATCCTTTTGAGTTTAAAATTTCAGTCAAATCTTCCCTACCAGGCTGAGAAAACTGGTTCGGTCCAAGGGACTGGCCAGGAGAAGCCATGAGTCTCTGTCAGTGCTGCTGGGTATGTAGCTCTAACAGGGTGATACAGAAAAGTTCTTAAGACTTCTGGGGTACCAGAAAATACCTTCAACAATCTCTGTGACAAACTTAAAGCCTCCTGGATATCCAGCTCTATATAAGGACCAAAAGAGGATGATCACAGAAATCACAGATTTGACAAAAACTAGATGAACCTCCAGAGATCACCACCTGGACTGGCCCCGGCTCTCAGATTGCAAAACACCTATCATTAGCCTTGTTTTACAGATAATGCCACTAAGGTCCAGAGAAGGTAAGCGTGATGGCCTAGGTCAGATATCTAAGAGGCAGTAAGAAAAAAAAAGAATATCTAGTCTCAAGGAGTAAGCAATCTTGATGAAAAAGTAACACTCATGAAACTGTCAAAACACATGGTCAGGTAATAAGGGATATCCCAATGAGGAGCTACAGGTACAGAAAGGACAAGAGTTGAAGCCTCAGAGTAAAAGTCCCTGCCCAATGTACCTCTCACAAAGTAAAAAGGCCTGTCTTTGCTTAATATTTACTACCCTGTAATGCCTGTTTACCTGTCTCCCCACTCAATAGTAATTTTTCCAGGTTATGTACCTTATATTATCCTTATCTATATCATCAGCACCAAGCCTAGACAACTGCATCTCCTGTGACTTTGAAAAGACTCAGACTAGCCCTACTCACCCAACAATACTAAAAACAAGATTACCCTGTTAGGTATCTACCAAACCAAGAGGCCAGACCCTCAAAAAAGAGCCTAGATAAGGCTAATAGAAAGTGACTTTGACAAGTAATTTAACCTCTTATTTTGTCCATCTCAAAGATACTGATAACATTAACAATCTCAGAAGACTGTATTAAAAATTAAGTATCCATGGTGAAACCCCATCTCTACTAAAAAGAAAAAAATACAAAAAATTAGCCAGATGTGGTGGCGCACGCCTGTAATCCCAGCTACTCCGGAGGCTGAGGTGAGAGAACCGCTTGAACTCAGAAGGTAAAGGTTGCAGTGAGCCAAAATCGCACCATTGCACTCCAGCCTGGGCAACAGAGCGAGACTCTGTCTCAAAAAAATTAATAATTTAAAAAAAAATTAAATATCTGTGAAAGCACTTAACACAGTACTTGGCACATAGTAAGCATTCAATGACTGCTAGCTTCCTTCTCACACCCCCTGTATCTGGGTTCCTTTAAAAAATAGTTTATTCCTTGGACCAACATTTATTAAACAACAAATATTTATTTATTTGTTGGGCCTTAGGGATCAGATAACGATCTGCCTTAGGTATCTCTGATAAAACTTCAGCACCTAGTATGATGCCCACTGTTGCCACAACTGCCTGGCACATAGTAAGCACTCACTAGATAGGGAACTCCCAAGAACACTCTTGGATATGGACCACCAATGCATCACCTCTTAGTACAGCCCACTCCATCTGCTTTGTTAGCCCTAGAGGTGTGCAAGCACAAAAGAGATCAAGTCTCTGGCCAGCGGCAGATCTATACATTTATAGAGCTCCCCCCATAGTAAAGCCTGGCAGTCAAGATAACAAGAAAAACACAAGAACAATTCAGATGAGTCCCTCAAAACTGCATTAAAGACTATATGGCAGCCGGGCACGGTGGCTCACACCTATAATCCCAGCACTGTGGGAAGCCGATGCAGGTGGATCACTTGAGGTCACGAGTTCAAGACCAGCCTGGCCAACATGGTGAAACTCCATCTCTACTAAAAATGCAAAAATTCAGCTGGGCATGGTGGTGCACACCTGTAATCCCAGGTGTGGAGCACCTGTAATCTCCAAGCTTAGGCAGGAAAATCCCTTGAATCTGGGAGATGGAGGCTGCAGTGAGCAGAAAGCACACCACTGTACTCCAGCCTGGGCAACAGAGTGAGACTCTGTCTCAAAAATTTAAAAAAAAAAAAAAAAAAACTATATGGCAATGTTCCAAACTATACAGCATCTCTACTTAAAACCTGGGTTGTAATATTAAACTGACCACCCACTCTCACGTTTCCTATACTGCCCACTGAGAGAAAAGGGAAGTGCTTCTTCCTTTCAGTGCTGCTTGTTCAGAAAACCTGATGTCCTGGAAAACTGCTGGGCACCTATCCTGGCAAATAGGATCTAGCAAAAGCTTGAACCCCATAAAAGCATCTCAGTCATTCACCTTGCTGGCCTCTGAGGCTGAAAATAGCCCCAAATGAAAAACAAGCTACGTGAACTACTTATCCAGTTTCATAGCAAAGACCTTAATTAAGCTAGCTGAAGAGGACAAACCCCTCACTCCTTAACTCAAGCAGACCTAAAAGCCTCACCTGTTTCTGGCCCCATAGCAGCTGGCATAGCTCTGACACCTCTCAGGCTTCATCTTTCAAAAACAGAAATGGAACAGAAGTGCAGGATGGAAGAGGCAGCTAGCAGTCCCAGCTTCTTCACTTGAGGGGGTGGTGGGAGATAAATTCCTGGACTAGATCTGTCCCTTTCTTTTTTTCTTTTTTTTTTTTTTTGGCTGGGAGTCCCAGCTCTGTCACCCAGGCTGGAGTGCAGTGGCCGGGATCTCCAGCTCCTAAGTTTCTACCTCCAAGTTTCACATGCATTCTCCTACCTCAGCCCTCAGTAGCTTCCAGGAGTTCCCTGGCGCCGCCACCTGTGGCTACTTTTACATTTTAAGTAGGAGATAGAGTTTCTGGTATGAGCCAGGATGGTCTCGATCACCTGATCTCGTGATCCTTCCATTCTTTGGCCTCCCCAAAGTACAGGATTTGAGCGAGCCACGATGTGACCCAGATATCCTATTTTCTTTCTTTTTTTTTTTTTTTTTTTGAGACAGAATCTCACTCTGTCACCCAGGCTGGGTACAATAGGAATCTCTGACTCAGCCACGGCCTCCGCCTCCGGGTTCAGCGATTCCTCACCGCCTCAGCCTCCCCAGTAGCTGGGACTACAGGTGTGTGCCACCGCCCAGCTAATTTTGGGTACCCAAGTAAAGGCGGGGTTTCACCAGGTTAGCCAGGATGGTCTCAATCTCCTGAGCTCGTGATCTGCCCGCCTCATCCTCCCAAAGTGCTAGGATTACAGGCATGAGCCACCGCGCCTGGCCACAGATGCCCTATTATTTCATCAAATCTGAAAATGAAATGAAAGGCCCTAAAGCAGCCATACCCCAAAAGTAGCATTCTGTACCTCTGCTTCATCTTCTGGCAATAACCTTAACAGGTTTCTCTAACCAGGCCCTGTCTCAATGCCTTTTTAAAGGTAAATTTACCTAATCCCAAGTCAGAGTCAGTGGGTCAGCACTCTCACACATCAAATCCATCTCTGTCTATTACATACCTTGACCCATGCAATTATAGTCCATTGTTTCCAGGTTCACCTCTCGCAATATATTAAGTACTTCTAGATATATGGCCCAGGTTGCATAATGCCCATGTTTCCAGTTTTGCCCAGTGCAAGGCCAGGCTCAGAACAGATGCTTAAAGGCCTATTTGTTGTAGAGCAAAAGTTAGCAGGTACAAAAACAGGGAAGGAAGTATAAGGACGAGAATGTATCCTGCCTTACTCTCCCTAGAGGTCCTCACCCAGTGCATGCTGCCCTCTGGACCTACACTCAGGCTGGGTTTCCCAAGCCTCCTCTCTTATTACCAAGCTCACAGCCC